>NC_056732.1:507008427-507308427 GCF_019279795.1 Protopterus annectens | reverse complement strand
TATACCAAACAGCAGAAGACACAGCGCTAACCCCTGTGGCACCCCGCTAGTAACAGGTCTGCTGGTTGATGTGGAGTCACCCACTTTGACAGTGTGTGTCCGGTTTCTGAGCCATTTGGCAACCCATCTTACAACAAAGGGGTTTACATTCAGTTTGCTAAGTTTATTGGTAATGCCTGAAAGTTGGATTGTGTTGAAAGCCTTTGTCAAGTCAAGGTATGCTGTGTGCACAGATATGTCCTCATCAATGGCCCTGGTCACACTTTCAAAGAAATCCACCAGATTTAACAGGCAGGATCTGCCCTTCACGAAGCCAAATTGGGTAGGGTCCAGGGTTTGGAAGTCACCTATGTCTTTATGAGGTCCATAATGATACATTCCTTGGACTTACACATGAGGCTGGTCAGGCTTATGGGTCTGTAATTCCCTGGTTCAGTGGCTAGGCCACTTTTGTGGAGAGGAATAACTCTAGCTGTTCTCCATTCCGTAGGACCAAAGCCTGTGGTTAGGCTATGACTGAAAAGGGTTCTTAGTGGTGATGTTAGTTCATCTTTTATTCTGTTTAGAAAACAGCCTTGGATGTCATCTGGTCCCATGAAGGCCATGTTATTTGCCTTTGACAGGGCTTTGAGGAACTGCTCTTCAGATATGTAAGGTGGGGGGGGCAGTTTGGGGGAGGGTTTGTTGTAAGTTAAGAGGGGATAAGGAGTGAAATTTTCACTAAACCTATCCACCACCAAGTTTTCTATCTCTGTAGGGTCATTGTGTGTGATATTAGGTCCTACCTTTTAGGTTACGTGTAAAAGACTTTATGGTTATCCTTGGCAGTACTTGTTAGGTTCCCCTCAAAGGGGCTCTTGGACAATTTGACAAGCTGTCTTATTTGCGTGTTAAGGCTGAAGAGGGTGCTTTTCCATTGCTGGGTCCTTGTCTTTGTTTTCTTGGACAGCAAAGTTTTGCATTTATTGCAGAGTTTTTTGATGCTGGAAGTCGACCATGGCAGCTTGATTTTACTTGGGGCTCTGGCTTTGATTCTATCAAGTACAGCTGAGTTTATACACTTATGCAAGTGATTGTACAGGGCTTTAGTGTAAGCTTTGGCGTACTTACCACTTTCAGCTTGGGGTGGGGGTTCGAATACATTTATACCTTCACCTCAGAGGGTATAGTTTGCCTTGGTGAAATTTTTTACTCTGATTTCATCCTTTGTGATTTCTGGTGTTAGTGTCAGTTCAAAAGTAACTGATTTGTGATCAGTTTTAACTAATGAGGGTCCAACAGTTGCAGCAGTGCACTCATTTGACATGTTGGTAAGGATCAGATATAGAATAGTTGCTCCTCTTGTTGGGTTGTGGACAATTTTTTCCAGGGCATTTGAATTCACAAAGTCAAGGAACTTTTTTGCTAGAGAGTTTGGGCTAGAGTCGGTTTCCCAGTTGATGGTGGGATAATCAAAATCTTCCATAACTGGTGTGTTTGGATTGTCTTCAGTTTGGATAAGTAGACTTTGTGGGTGTCGTGACCTGTGGAGGGGGATCTATAACTGGCTAGGACTTGAATGGGGGTCTTGCCCATTGTAACCTGGGACTGGAGTAACTCCATGGAGTTGTGCAGTCTAATTAAACATGAGATTAATTTATCTCTAATATAGATTGAAACACCACCTTCTTTGGTTTTCACATGTTCCTTTTGCATTCTAAAGGTATTGAAGGCATTGTAGCCTTGCAGGCTGGGGTACTCTCTGAGGCCTTAAACTAGGTCTCTGTGCCTGCACAGACATCTACATCTTCTAGTGATAGAAGTGCTTCCAGGGAGTGCTGTTTTTTGGTTTAAGCTCCAGCATTTAGCAGCATGATCTTTATTTTGTTCTGATAGGTTAATTTCATGTCAGTACTGTTGTTTTCAAGAACTTGCCTAAAAAGCCACTATGGGGAGGCAAGAGCCTTTGGCAGCAGTAGTAAGCCTAGGGGTGGCAGGTGCAAACCGTTCCTTGCAAAGCAGTGAGATTTGTCGACCATGGCTTCCAAGGCAGACAGGAACTGGATCCCTTTGGAATGACACCAAAAATTAAGCCAATTATTGAAATCAATCATTTTTGGTTCATACTGTGTCATAATTCTAGGTGAGGGTAGTATGCAGCTCATGGCTAGGGACACACCTGCCTGGGACACATACTTCACCATGTCTGTCTTCATATAGTCCAGTGAGATACATCTCAGGTCACTCACACCAGCATGAACTATGACAGACTCATAATGGTACTTGTTGCTGAGAGACCTGACTGCATGCATGATTTGGTGAATCCTGGCACCAGACAGGCAGCTGACTGTGACTTCCTCCTTGTCCAGCCTGGTGAGTGGGACATCTGTGTGTCTCACTATTGCGTTTCCAATATCAAGAAAACTTGCTTTTTGAGTGTTATGCCTTACGGGCTTAGTGGGTGAGACACTGGTGTTGCTGTGTGTCATGGGTGCTGTAGAGACTGTGTTAGCTGTAGCAGACTTGTGCTTTAGAGGTCTGTAGTGTTTCAGTAATTTTATTGACAGAGCCTCCGCATATGTGGATTTACATATTTGATGCATACTGTGTGTATGAGTAGTGGTACTATGTGAATATGTAGTGAAACTATGTAAATATGCAGTGGTGGGTGAGTTGACAACCATCTCCATGTTACTGTTTTGAATGAAAGAGAGCATGGATTCTAGATTCTTGGTGTAAATGCATTGCTCACACTCTGTGCTAGACTGTGTTATTAGTAGAGAGTTGTCTGTGTACATGAGGCAATTGCTATACTCCCTCAAGAGACCAAACTCAACAAGGTTGGCAGGAAAAACAAGGGTAGCCCAACTGTCCATAATGCTAGGATGAAGACTGTTATCACTAGGGTGGCTTTTCAGAAATGATATTTCTGCCTGAGTTTTTAGTGCATGGTGCTGCACAATGTGCAAACAAGCAGAAACCTGCTCAGATGCAGGGCCTAAATACCAAAAGCTAAAACTTGAAAAAAAAAAAACACAAACAAAATTCAAAAGGACCAATGAGGATGCTTATTCCAAGCCATAGACTGGCCTGTCTTTACCAGTCAGGTGCCAGTCAAACACAAGTGCAGATAGGCCTCTTCCAATCCAAGACAGCCTAGAAAATATGCTCAGAACAAACAAACCACTACAAACAGTTCCAGAAGCAGCAGGCCTGGATCTGGACTGTGCTACAGCTACTAGCTACCCTAGTTTCAGTGGGAAACACTAGAGAATATTTAACACTAGGCTGAAATACCATCTTTTCTCTTCTTCTGGTCATTCTCTCCTCTTTCTCTTCCTATGTTACTCTCTCTCTTTCTTCTCCTCTCATCTTCATCTCACCCTTTTCATCTTCTACACTGTCCACCATCACCTCCGTCTATTTTTAATAATGATTCATCTGCAAAGCCTAATCTTTTTACTGTAAACAAGTGAGCTCTCAAACTGTAAAAGCTGTAGAAACACAATAATGCTAACAAGCTAGTTACAGAACAGTGTAAATGTTTATCAGTGCAAATAGTGTACTGTTTCTTCTTCTACTGCCTCATTTGTATTATATAAATATTGTACTGTCTGTTATGTCATCACACTTGTGTTACAAATTGTGTATTATTATCCATGTATTAAATATCTTGTTGTAAGAGCATTTCTCCCGGGGTATCTGCTGAAAATGGATTCTGTGTCCAAAAGGACTTTCCTAGTTAACAAGTGTCAACTAAATAATAAATATTTGTTGATGCCTAGAAAAATGCATAGAATATTGCTGGACTAGAAATATGGGACTTTTATTGGAAATGGTAAAGAAAACAGATAAGCACTGACCTAGATGCACAAATTCTTCATCAAAGCTAGTCAAGGGTTTTTGACTTTGTGCCAGAGTTCGGTAAAGATTAGCATTCCTCACTTGTTTCTCTTTTTAGCCTTCCCTTTTATCAGCTCTTTCTATTTTCACTGACTTTACTAATTTTGAAGGGTTTGGAGTGTATGTTTTAAGTTTTCCTTCTTTAATGACTTCAAATATATTTCATTGACTTTGAATAATCTCTTGTTGTGCTAATATTTGGTGTTATCTACTATAGTTCTGGAGGAGGCCAAAAACATAAAAAAATGCCCCATTCCCAACTCCAATTACCTGGATCCACTTAGCGCCTCTGACAGAGTAGTGGAAGTACAAACCTTTAGAGAAAAAATGCAGATTTTAACAAAAAGCCAATACCAAGTTGGATTACAGCTTTAAGAAAAAAAGGTTTTATACTGCCCAGGATATTTTTGTGTGTGTGTGTGTGTGTATGTGTGCGCGCGCGCGCGCATGTGTGTGTGTGTGTGTGTGTGTGTGTGTGTGTGTGTGTGTGTACATGCACACGTGTGTGCACGTGTGTGTGTGTGTGTGTGTGTGTGTGTGTGTGTGTGTGTGTGTGTGTGTGTGTGTGTGTGTGTGTGTGTGTGTGTTCCCTGAGAACTGGACTGCATATTCATTCACAGCTGTCTTACATATGACTAGATTTGACCACATAAGCACTAAATTGACCTCAACCTCAGTTCACATTCAGGTTACTGGAGTCAGCGTACCTCTGACCACAAATAAACATTCCTAATTTGGAAATTGGAAAACATTTACGGTGATTGAAGTTTCATACTGCAGAAAATGCATATTGCCATCTCTTTTCTCCTCATATTTATGTCCTGTCCTTTTTAGCTTTTTATCTGTTTTCTAATCATGCATTGTTTTAATCTATCTGTTACCCAAATACTTTTCAGGAGCACTAGATAGTTACTTGACTTGCTCAGAATCACACAGTAAGCAAATGGAGGTAGAAGGAATCAATCTCTATATGTTTGACTATAAAAAAACAGCCAATTGAAAGCTTAGAGCCTTAATCATTTGCACTAACTGACAGAGCTTCGGTAATTTTATTTTCTGATAAGTCACCAAGGATTGAAACCACTGAAATTTATAGACAGTCTGTAATGCCAGTCATTAGAGCTTCATAGTTCTTATTGTTCAGAAAATGTATGTTGACTCAAGCTCTGTTCTGATAACTTTTTAAGTACATTACTGTAGTGTGTCTTGTCTGTCTCTGGTTTTGCCTCATTTATTCTCTGTCTCTTAACTTCTTTTTTGGCAAATCACTGAAGATTAGTGACTCAATAATGCCAATCATTAGAGTTTCACAGCTAAAATTGTAATTACTGTCAGCAAAAGTCCACAATATAACAAATGCACACAAACTCTGTCCACTGTGCTTGGTGTCTAGGTCCCACAAAAGACAAGTGTAGATCCAGAGAAAACACTTCTTTATTTACAACTACAAAACACTCGTAACTCTTTGTTAAGCGCTTTCATCTATAAATAATAGACTTCATCAGAACACAATCCTTTGTTACATGCTGGGTTATATATTAATATTCAACCAATCGTACTAGTCGATTAATCAATCAATTAAGTGTGCTGTTTGATTAAAGTGCTCAGTGCATTAAATTAAAATTCTCAATACATTTAGTTAAAAAAAACACTCATATGTAATATGTAATTCAGTCTAAACTATGACAGATGTACAACATATAAAATCATATCATGAAATATAATATTGTTAAAAAAACACTATTCTACCATCACTTAAATTCATATACATATCCTATTGCCTTTCATATGTATTCTATTCAGATTGTATATTCCAAAACAGGCTTTATAGAGATGCTATCATTAATTCCAGGGTGTACTGTTGCATTTAACATAATTTGCCATTTAGTTACATATTACATTTGAGTGTTTTTTTAACTAAAAGTACTGAGAATTTTAATTTAATGCACTGAGCACTTTAATCAAACAGTACACTTAATTGATTGATTAATCAACTAGTATGATTGGTTGAATATTAATATATAACCCAGCATGTAACAAAGGATTGTGTTCTGATGAAGTCTATTATTTATAGATGAAAGCACTTAAAGAAAAGTTACAAGTGTTTTGTAGATGTAAATAAAGAAGTGTTTTCTCTGGATCTACACTTGTCTTTTGTGGGACCTAGACACCAAGCACAGCAGACGGAGTTTGAAAGTTTCACAGCTCTTACTATTCAGAAAATGCATTGGTCTTTTGACTTTTTTTAAGTGAATTACAGTTCTCTAGCACGTAAGGCTCTCAGATGTTAACAAATGGCTTCCTGTAGTCAAAAGTAAATGGTATGAATTCCTCCACTTCCATTTGTCTACTGTGTGTCTTTGAGCAAATCACTTAACCAGCCAGGATTGCCCCTGGAAAGGGATACTTTGTCCAGTGGCTTTACCTGGTGAATAAATATTTATTTTATTTATTTTATATTTGTTGACTGGGTTTGTCCAACTGGGCTACAAATGCCCATTTTCAGCAGAGGCACAAGGAGAAAAGCTCCAACAGAAAATAGAAATTTTACATATTAAATACATATAGAAATACATTTATCAGTACCACAGATTAATGCATTACAGTGCCACACATTACATTCATTAGTACCACACATTATTGCATTACAGTGTCATACATTAAACTGTGGCAAGTGAAATACATAGAAATACATTCATCAGAGGGATACATTCATAATTACATATTATATACATAATAGTGCAATAGTTACGTAGCTGAAATATTTTACTAGTTATGTTTGTACAGTGATGTACCAAGAGGAGTAAATAAAGTAGTAAGTTAGTTTATTGAAGGGAGGGAAGAGAGAAAAGAAGTAGAAGGTTATAGGGAAGTGTTTACGAAGGATAATTACATTGGCAAGTCCATTTATCATGAAGGTATTTTTTGTAGCAGTTTTGAATTGATTGGGATGTTCAATGGATCTTATATCTAGTGGTAGGCTATTCCAGGCCTTGGAAGGGTTAAAGATATAGACAAGGTGACCCATTTTGGTCCTAGGTTTGTAGATTTTTAGTAGACCTTGTTCAGAACTGCGGAGTAATCTAGTGGGTAGGTAATGAGAGATTAGAGATGAGATAGTTGGACAGAAAGAGGGTTTGTAGAGAATGGAATGAATAATCTGAAACTGATTATACCGAAGCAGATTTGGTAATTCTAGCCAATTTAGTTCTTTTAGTGAGAGACAGTGATGGGATTTGTAAGACTTTTGGGCAGCAAATCTGGCAATCCTGTTATAAGTTGTTTCTAACTTGTTTAGTAGTCCAGTGTTGAGGCTGGTGAGAATTTTGGAGCTATAAAGTAAAGTGGGTAAGAGGTAGGCATTTGAAAGGGTTAGTTTTGCTGTTTTGGTAAGATATTTTTTGTTTCTATAGAGACCTAGCTTGAGATGTGTTTTTCGGATACAATTATTGATGTGTAAATCAAAGGTTAGTCTATCATCAATAGTAACACCTAAGAGTTTTGCACTGGTGTCCACCTGTATTTGAGTATTATTTAGTGACATTATGGAGAAGGAAGACTTTACGTGGTTAAGGTTTTTAGGGAGAAAGAGTAGTAATTTGGTTTTCTTTGGATTAAGGATAAGTTGGTTTTCAGATAGCCAGTTTTCTACAGAGTTAAAAGAGGAATGTGTGTCGGATTTTAGTTGAGTTGGTGATTCAGCAATAGTGCTAAGTGTAGAATCATCTGTGTATTGTATCAGTGAGGATCCAGGACAGGAAAAGTAGAGAAGGTTGGTAAAGATGTTAAAAAGAAGGGGCCCAAGGAGGGAGCCTTGTGGAACACCCGTTTTAACAGGAAAAAGAGGGGAGAAAGCTGAGAGCCATTTGACTGATTGGAGTCTATCAGAGAGATAGCTGTTAAATCAAGATATGGTGGATGGAGAGAAGTGTAAGTTTGCTAGTTTAAGGAGAAGTTTATGAGAGACTGCATCAAAGGCTTTAGAGAGGTCAATGAAGAGACAGGAAATAAGTTTGTTGCTGTCTCTAGCTAGTGATACTGTGTTTAGGAAAGACAGGAGAGCTGTTGTAGTGCTGTGCATGGGACAAAAGCTATGTTCGGTAGGTGTGAGTACATTTTCCTGCAGAAGGTAGTGTAAGACTTGATTGTGTATACATTTTTCCAGAATTTTGGAGAGTGGTGAGAGTATGGCTATCGGTCTAAAATTAGTTATATCTGTGGAGTTTCCTCCTTTGTATATTGGAAGGGTGTAAAATTGCTTCCAGATGGAAGGGACTGTGGATTTCATAATAGAGGAGTTTATTAGAATAGAAACTGGGAAAGCAAGAACATCAGCAGCAACCTGAAGGAATGCAGAGGGAATGTTGTCTATGGATGTGGAGCAAGGTTTTAATTTAGATAGTAGAGCTTTAATATAGTTAGTGGAGACAGGTATGAGGGAGAAGGTAATGGTAGGATTACTACTGATGGAAGAGTTTGAGCTATTAGGTCTATTATTGTTGGTGGGATGGTTTATGTCTTGATTTAGTGATTTAGATATTGAGTTTATAAAGTAGTTGTTAAATATGGAGGCCATTACCTCATGTGTTTTGTCAGGACGAGGGTTAGGGGAGGCTTGCGTACCTGGGTGTAGTATTTGATTTACAGAGTGCCAGAACTTTTTAGGGTTGTATTTAAAGGTAGAAGATGGATTATTATAGAAGTCTTATCTTTATGTATGTGACTTTTGGCAAGATTTCTAAGTTCTTTATATTTCTGGAGGACTGGTTGATATTTAGTTTTAGTCCAAATTTTCCATACTCTGTCTTTATTTTTTAGTAATGCACGTGTGTTTACAGTTAGCCATGGGGCTATGTTAGACTTTATGCAGACTGTTCTAAGGGGTGCCACAGAATTTAAAATATTAAGGAATGTGGAGTTAAAAAAGTGGACAGCTTCATCCAAAGGGAGTAGTTTTAAGGGATTCCAGTTCACTTTTGATAGTAAAGATTTGAAAGTTTCAGGATTCAAGTTTGTTAGTTGTCGGTGTTTGATAAACCTTTGAGGTTTAGCTTGATGGAATGTGTATCTTAGTATTTCAGCTATCAGCTATCAAAACCATAAAGTGCAACCCACTGCAAAACACTTGTGCCATCACAACCTCTTAGCTCAAGAATCAGAATCAAAGACACAAAATCAGGGACAGATTTTGAATACTTTTTTCTCATATATTCCAAAAGTAGAAAAAAAAATAAAGCAAAATTTCTCTCTTTGGGCCCTTTGATTCCCCCATTTTTTATTTTGTCCAGAATTCTTAAGCTAAGAAGTTGACAGGTATATGGTCTGTTCCTTGTACAGTTTGTGGCTTTCTGGCAAATTGTTGCAGATTACAGTCAGTACATGACAGGTTTATCAACTTTAGACTTTGTATCCCTTCAGAAAAAGCTTACTAATGCAATATATGTTCTCACAACTTTTGGAATATATGAGAAAAAAAGTATTCAAAACCTCTCTCTGATTTTGTGTCTTTGTTTCTGATTCTTGAGCTAAGAGGTTGTGATGGCAGAAGTGTTTTGCAATGGGTTGCACTTTATGGTTTTGACAGCTGATAGCTGGAATACATTTCTAGGGCATTACTTATGAACTTATCCATCCACTTGCTCTCAAGTAGATATCCGAGGTATACAGTCATGCAAGAGGCTCTAATTAGTATGTATCAATGTGTCTGTAGAGGGTATAGTTCTCAACTATTGATTTTTTTTCTCTTACATATGTGGTCTTTTCTTCTTAAAATTGGTGTCTTTCTTGAAAGTGTTGTGGAATGCAGTCCGTAAATAATAAGTGTGAGTTTAAGATTTCATACCCTTCAGAAAATGTTTTGTAGCACAAAATCTGCTTTAGTAGTAACTTTGTAATTATACAAGACCAGTATTTAAAATATGTTCCTTGGTATGAATGTTGATGCTGATTTTTAAGCTATGAGGTCATTATTTATGTAGTCACTGAAGGGGCAGTAATTTATTGTGTGTTTGTTTGTGTAAGAGAGAGAGATTACTTGGTTTCTATATTGAAGAGCAGTCATGGTGTAAAGTTAGGAATTTATTAAAATAAATAAGAGCATTATTTTATAAGCCATGCTATTTGTGTATCATCCTTGGTTTCTTTGTTTTGTTGACTGTCAGTATGTTTATTATTTGGCTGTCAGTAAGCTATACAGTGTGAAGTCTACAAATTTAATGTTAATATTTTAACTGTGAATACATTTTTAGTCTAGCTTGTTTGATTGCAGGTATGTTGATGTGAAATGCGTTATGTTTGGGCTACAATAGTTTGTCTGGCATTTAGCACAGTCAAGTAAGACTATGAGCTGATAATGAACTGCTTCCTATGTGTTTAATTTATCATTTATCCTCTGACCAAGTCACTTCACCAGACAATGTTCCTGTAAAGAATCTCTTGCTTCCAGTAGGCTGTTTCAGGCTATTAGCAAGTGTGTTACACAATTTTCTGTTAAATTATTACACCCTTCTCGTAGCCACCATCTGATGGCTCTCTGCATACTGCATGACAAAGAATCCTAGTACATCTTTTGTAGTTTAATGGGTTGCCAGATGCATGTTCATGAAATGTGAGTTTCAAGGGAAGAGAAGTTTTTAAAGTCTTCATTGTGAGTGCTTTGTGTAGCTAACAGCTGTCAGGGCTTTTGCTGTCAAATTTAAAATGAGTTTTAAATTAAATACATATCTCTTTGACCATTGTAAAAATAAAGAATAAAATAAGTGTGCACACTGATAGGTTTGAACAGTGCTTTATGGCAACTTGGGAAATACAGATGAGTAATGGAATACTGGTATGAATGATATGGCTTTGGGGCCCAGGTCCATTACCCTGTCTAGAACTTCATTTGACCATGATCCAGTTCTGTTCTTCAGGTCAACAGATAGGATGTCTACATCTTGTGTACATATTTGTATTATCAATTCCTAAAGAACATTTAATAGCCATAAAGGGGGGAAAACATTGATCCGCAGTTCCATAACCAAGATGCAGTGTATATTGATCCTCCTAAATCAGAGGCTCAGTTATTGGGTAACATATGTACAATAGGCCACATTCCTGCATCCCCTGCCTATAAATCATTTATATATAAACATATATATAATATACATGTGTGTGTTAGGGAGGAGGATATCCACCAAAGTTTGCCAGTACAACAATGCTATCCTTGTTTTCCACACAGCAAACTAAAGGCATCTTAACCACACCAGCTACAAAGAACCCAATTCATTCAGAATTTTAAGACCATATGTAGTAATTTCCCATAGCAGTGTCACTATAGATCTGTTTGATTAGTGCAGTTTTATCATATAAAGAAATTACCCCAATCCCACAAGTGACTTCTGGCCCTGCCTCTTCAGATGAGGGCATGCCCACAGGGATCAGGAGTTCTCCTGTATTCTTTCCATTGTTCTTGACAATGTCCACAGTTCTTGAACTGCCTGGACAATATCCTCTCGCCTTCTAAGTTACCTGATGGTGCCTAACCTAACCATAAGCCCTACAATTTTTAAATATTTTTAAATATAAAACAGTGCTTACTGTAGTTACCTGAAAGGAAGTCAACAAAAGTGTGATATAAAATAATACTTGTACAATATGTGAAAATACTGGTAATAACAATATTTTCAGACTTTGTAGCATAGTCTGCAGAAAGTACGCGGTCCTAATCTTAATATAAGATACACTTTCATCCTTTACATAAAAGCACAAAGGAATTTAAATTACATAAGCCATATGTTATCCATTAGCAAAATCTGTCTGGATTACTATGGTAACACTGCTAACAAGTTTCATACTTTAGGCCTGGTTTTGACTCCATCTACCCTTACTTTGTATATTAGTGATTCTGAGCACATCACTTAATCTGGGAGTGGTCCTGACTTGCACCTGTAAAGCTAGGCACTTACGCAAGTGAACTCACTTTGTAACAAATAAAAACAAAACAAAATAGCTAAAACAGTGTTGTGTATTTGCCAATAATAATGCAGTGAAATGTCACCATTTTAGAGAGTAAAATGAAATTAGCACAAGTTGCACAATAGGGCTAATCACAGTGAAACATAAAGCACTGAGGTTAACATTTTCAGCTGGATGCATCATGTGTAAGGTCAAATATCTACCATAACAAATATGTTTATAATATGTACTGAGATGTAAAATGAGCCTGAAACACATATAAGGCATTTGCTCGTGATACAAGATGTATCGGGGTTATCAATGTATATGGTGTCAACCACACCTAGTGAATTACTAGTACTGTTACAGTTTGTCTTATGTCTGTATGTCATAAAACATTATCAGATGAACTGTAACCATACTGTTGCAAAGACTGCGTTTCAGATATCATGTCTTAATATGTAAATCATTCCAGCAAATACAGATTAACTGCCTTTGTGCACATAATTGTTACATTGATATAGCATTGTCCTAAAATGCAATCAGTAGTCCCAAATATTTAAATGTGAAAAATAATAAGATGACGGTAATCAGTAATCCCAATGAAAATATACACAGCTTGTAGTCAGGCTGAAAAAAACAAGAGTAAAGTGTGTTGCTTAACTGCCAAATGGAGAACATTTATCTCCTAAGAATAAAAATTGTGTGCGATACAGAAGGTCATAGATAAGAATATTATGCCAAAAATAGCTACATGCAAGTATACTGAATTCTTTGTAGCTGACCTGTAGTTAATGCAACACTATCATTATAGATCTAACACTAAAAATGGCATAGAGGGTGACAATTACATATCCTGTTCACGTTAAATGCCAGACTTTATCAAAAAAAAAAGTTAGAATGCATACCATAAAGCAAGTATTTCTCTGAGATTCTGAAATACTTACCACTAGGATGAAGCACTAACACTGATGTTTTCCTACTGACAGTGAGCCTTTGTGATTCTTAGACTGCCCTGCCACTGAGATTTCCCACAGGTGGAAGCATCAGTGTAGAGGGTGGCCCCACTGATCAAGCAAATACAGCAATACTGGGGATCAACTAATGTTTATTAGCCATATTGTCATCCCCAACAAATAGCTGCAACTCCTGGTATCCGCTGTTGGAGGAAAATATGAATGCTGTCAAAATATGGCTGTAATCCATTAACTCCTGTGGAAGCAGTCAAGGTACAGGTAAGGTGCAGGTAAGTCCAGCAAAAATGTGTTGAGTTGGAAGTGTGGCAAAAGAAGACTGTCACCCACTAACTCCTAAGGAAGCAACAAAGGTTGCTAGCAAGGTGCACGTACATTTAGTGAAGACATTGGGGTCGGGGGGGGTGTTAGTGTGTGTGTGGATGTCTATGCACATGCCTGTAAGGGCATGAATGAGTGTGTGTGTGTGTGTGTGTGTGTGTGTGTGTGTGTGTGTGTGTGTGTGTGTGTGTGTGTGTGTGTGTAAAACTGTGTTTGACTGGGTGCATACACTAAAAGTTTAGGTAGGGAATTAAGGATCTAGATGCTTGTGTTTGTTTATGTTGGAACATGTGTTTGGGTGAATGGATGAGTGTTTCCTTGTCAGTGATCAGCAGCAGGGTGGGGGATGTTTGTTACTGGATGGGAATGTGTACGTGTATATGGGACTGTGTGTGTTTATTATTTGTTTCTTTCTGTGTGTACTGGTGTCTGAATGTGTGACAGTGAGTGCAGGAGGGTACCTTTGCTAATCCGATGCATGAGATACCAGGAAAAAACATTACCTCAGTCAAGTCTGGCAGTGTGAGTGTTAAACAACGGCAATTCTGAGATCTGTTGATATTTTCTCAAAGCAACTGCAGAACATGGTAAAGTAATAACATGTTAAAAATGCAACAAGAATACAAACACGTGTAATCATAGCATCAACCATTTAACGATAAAGCTTTCAGATAAAGTCCTTCATCAGTATAATGAATTAACTTAAGAACCCATTTAAATAATAGAATAAAATAGACACATGACATCACACAGCCAATAAAATTGTTTAAAAGGCAATTATCTCAAACACATTTGCCTATACTTTAAAATAGTTTTTAAAGAGACCATCTTATTTATACTGGGGGCATGATTGGCATTTAAACATAAAATCCAATCATACTCCCTAATCTCTAGTTTATTATTTAAATCTCCACCACTTAGGTCTCTAAAATCCACATCCAAAACCATAAAAGAAAAATTGTGAGCATCACCATTTTCACTTATGTGCTGAGCCAAAGCATTTGTACAAATCCGTATCTCTGACCTGTGCTCCATCATTCTATACCTTAAACGGCGAGTAGATCTCCCCACATAAAATGCAGGGCAAGTCCTGCAGGTAACCAAATAAATAATGTTTTCAATTTTGCAGGTAGCATAATGCTTAACAGAATACAGCTTAGTACTAGGGTGTATAAAACATTTATCCCTATTTATATAAGCACACCTAGAGCAATTTTAGCAAGGGACAGTCCCAATTTTACTTGAATTGTTCTTACTTGCTGATGGTCTCCTAAACCTGATAGTCTTTTTTGAAGCAGTCACCAAAGCTGTAGATGAGGGTAAGGTGGTTCACACAGCCTATCTAGATCTCGCCAAGGCTTTTGACACCATCCCCCACTCTGGAATTATAGATAAACTCACTAAACTAGATATAAATCCCTATGTCACAAGATGGGTTGCCAACTGGCTCACGGACAGAACCCACACTGTGAAAGTAGCAAACTCCAAATCTGACTTTAGACCAGTGACAAGTCTAGAACCACAGAGTTCAGCCATGGGTCCTCTCCTGTTTGGTATCTACTTTTCTGAAGTACAGGCTAACACAGAAGGTCTTTGGCTAATGAAGTTTGCAGATGACTGCAAACTAGGAGCCATAATCAAAACTACTAATGATGTGGACATCCTCCTAAAGAGCCTCACGGAGACAGATGCCTTGTGTCAAAGCCATGGCCTCAAGCTCAGTGCCAAAAAGTGCATTGTCATCCCCTTTGTTAAGATCACTGTACCCATGAGCTACCACATAGGTGGTAGTCTACTTAACACAGAAAGTATGATAAGAGACCTTGGGACACAGGTGGACAGTAGTCTCTACTTTGATAATCGCATCACCACAGTAGTCAGAAAATCCCTCTACATGGCACACCTCATCACAAAAGGTTTCTCATCAAGAAAGAAAGAGGCCATTGTTTCCCTCTACTCATCACTCATTAGACCCATAATAGAGTACAATGCCCCTTTTGGTATGTACCTCACAAGACATCTACAACAACTGCAAAGGCCACAGAAATACCTCACAAAGAGGATTACCAGCCTCAAACAGATGCCCTACGCAGTCCGTCTCAAAAAACTCCAGCTTTACTCCATCAGATATCACCTACTCAGAGGTGATCTCAGCCTAACATACAAAGCTATGCCAAACCCAGAGCTGTTGGACATGCTCCACGTAAAGAAATCCCAATCCCTCCAAGCTGCATGCTCTAGGGACCTAACCTTGTCACTACAATAAACAGAACATGCTGGAGGGATAGATTCCTGTCCCAGAGACTTCCCATACTCTGGAACAAACTACCTATCTATGTCAAACACAGCTCCTCATTAGCACTCTTCAAGAAAAATCTTGATGATTGGATGGGAAATAGGAAATTCACCCTGGGGATCACCTCTGTGGCTCTGCTCGACAGGGGCACAGGAAAATAATTTTCTTGGGTGGCAAAAGCTAGGGTACCTTTTTTGGCTAGGCTTGTATGGGCCCTAGGGCCGATAGCCTAGTACCAACCTATGAACCTATGAACCTAAGTCCTCACTCTGGCAATTTTATGACGGATCTCAGCTTCTTACTAAATTTGACCAGGGAGTTCCTCCAGTCATGGGATTTTACTCTTTTTTGCAACAGTTTCTTTCTTCTGTTGTAGAGTTTGTTTATGGCAGAGGACCACCAGGTTGGCTTCCTTTTTTTGGAGGATGACATCTTGGTTCTATTAGGGATAGCATTATCCATGCACTCGTGTAAGTGCTTATAAAGTGCATTTGTGTAGGATTCAGCAGTCATACCTCTATTGTCTGTCTGCATGGGTGTCATGAAGTTTTCCACGGCTGTCTTAAGAAGTGTGAAGTTGGCTTTGGAGAAGTTTTTACGATGGTTTCCCTAATTGGGGGTGGGGGTGGGATGTGGATGTCTAGGCTGATTAGCTTGTGGTCGGATCTGACTAACGAGGAATTGACCTCTGGTGTGGAACACCGATTTCCCATGTTGGTAATGACCAGGTCTAGGATACTGCTGTCCCTGGTGGGGGTGTGAATAAGTTGATCCAAGGCATTGGAGTTTTTGAATTCTAGAAAACGTTGAGCAAAAGAGTTGGTACATGAGTAGTTTTCCCAGTTAATGGTGGGGTAGTTGAAATTGCCCATTATTAGGATGTTGGGTTGTACCCTAATACTTTCCAGTGTATCAAGAAATGAGGAGTGTGAATCCTGGGGCATGGTGGGGGGTCTGTAGCAAGCTACAATTTGGATTGCGGTCTTGCCCAGAGTTAGTTGCACTTGGATAATCTCAGATGCATTATGCTGTGCAACTAGCCTAGAGATGTGGATATTCTTAATGAATATGGACACGCCTCCGCCTTTAGTGCTTCTTTCTGGGTTAGGTGGCCGAAAGGTGTGGTATGAATTGAAGCCTGGTAATGCAGGGGTGCTCTCTGGAGCTTTGAACCAGGTCTCTGTCACTGCGCAGATGTCAATGTTCTCCATTTTAAGGAGTGCCTAGACTGAGTGCATTTTGAGGTTTCGACTTCTAGCATTGAGTAGCATTACCCTCAGATTTTGCTTGCTTGTACCTGTTATGGTGGTGAATTTGTCATTTGAACCTTGCCTAAAAAAGGCACTATAGCGGTGGCAAGAGCCTTAGCCAGTATCCGGAATCCTAAGGGCGACAGGTGCAGGCCATCTCTGGCAAAGCATCATGGACTGTCAATCATGTCGTCCCAGGCAGACAAATACTGGATCCCCTTAGAATGACACCAAAAGCTTAGCCAATTGTTGAAGTCAATCATTTTGTCCTTGTACTGTGGTATCATTCTGGGGGATGGCGGGATGCTACTCAGGGTTAGGGTCATACCTGCCTGGGATACAAGATCGGAGAGCTCCTCCATGTCTCTTTTCATGTAGTCCAGGGAGGTACATCTCAGGTCATTCACACCAACATGGACAATGACAGTGTCATATTTGTACTTATTGTGGAGTGACCTGAGTGCATGCGTTATGTGACGGATCCAGGCAGCTGACAGTAACTTTCTCCTTGTTTAGTCTAGTGAGTGGAACATTCAGTGTGCCTGACTATAGAGTCACCTTTGACTAGAGTGTTGGGTACATTGTTATGCCTTATGGGCTGTGTTTGAGTGTCACACTGAGTTTGTGGGCTATGTGTCATTTGGGTTGTGTTGGGGGGTGGAGTTTGGATGTCCCTGATGCTTGGGCAGGTTTTTATTAAGAGCCTCCGCGAATGTAGGTATGTGCTTTGTGTTTCTATGTGTGTGTTTTGGTGGTGTAGGTTTTGAGGGACTATGTGATGAGTGTGGTGTGGTGCAAGTGTTTACCTTCTCCTCTTGACTGTCTAGTCCAGTCCTGGGTGAAGAGAGCTTTGCTTCCAGTTTGGCTATATAAGTGCATCTCTCACAGGTTGTAGTGTTGGGTGGTAGGAGAAGAGGGTTGTCTGTGTACATGAGGCAATTGCTGCATTGCCCCAAGATGCCCAGATTCATCAGGTAGACAGGAGAAATCACTGGGAGCTGACCCTTAGACATGCCTGGATAAGTGCTTATTTATTAAGTACTAAAAACTGCTTTCCACCAGAAAAGTGAGGAAAGTTGAGTGCTGTAGTAATTTGCAGCTTATGTAGTGCAATGAGTTCTGAACAAGTGCTGAGTTCAAAGAAACAGATTTGAGTGCTGAAACTAGAAAACTGGCTAGTTATAAAAAACAAAAGTAAGCTAGAAGGCTTCCCTCCAACACAGAAGGGCTTGGGGGCGCAGAAGCCTACAAACAGTCTAGACCACTTAACAGGAAAGGCAGGAAACAAGCTTAAATTTTTTTTTGTTCTCTTTCCCAGATGCTCTCTTTGTACACAGTAGGAGTGCATGAAATCAGAATATGATCTCACTGCACTCAGTTGAGTGAGCAAATGAGATGGTCCCAGAAGGAGCATCCAAACACAAATTTACAAGAGGGGCAGGCAGTTTCAAAGCCAGTAAGATTAACACCAAAACAGAAAGAGGGTGGGTGGGTGGGAAACCTAACTTAAGAGCAGAGTCAAAATTTCCAGTTCAGTTAATAATCATGCAACACAGTTAAATCAATTTAGATACTGTATTATTTGAAAAAAGTGCAGATAAAGTTACTTAAATTCTCTTATACATCCAGTTGAATACAGCTAGATGCTAGCCAGCCAAAGCTGAAGTTTTTAATCAGAAAATATATCAAACTGTACCACTTAAATAGGCAAGAACAGGAAATCAAAGAATGTGGCTACCCCACACCTGCAATTACTAACAAATAATAAAATTTAAGCAGCACTAACTGAAGAGCAGAGTCAAAACTTCCAGTTCAGTTAATAATCATGCAACACAAAAAAAGTGTTTTCCTTGTATTGTCCTTGTTAGAGCTGTAGCCTTTGTTTTTCTGTTGGCATGAAACATCTGAAGGGGTTAACATCCAAACCTGACTTTAATCAACTCAGCCTGAGCTGACTAATGGTTTGGGCACATGATGGCTAGAACCGTAGTTATTTAAACATGTACTGTTATAGTACGTTTACTTACAAAGCTGTACTTTTCTACCCAAGTAGAATATTATTCTGAGAAAAATTCTTCAGATTCCCCACCTGAAGAGTTGTCCTTTTCTGATACTATTGTCGGAATTGAGTTCCTTCAGTGGGGAAATAAAACAGAATCCAAGCAAAGATGATTTGTTATAGATGGGGTTTCCCCTATTTGCATCCTGTTTTTTAAGCATTACAGGAAACTTTCTTTGCACTCAGCATTTTGCCTGACAATCAGCTACCTGCACACAAGAAGTCTGATAATTTGTATAAGGTTCCTCTGGCATACACATTTCTTTTTTCAAACCCTACTCTTTCTAACAAAGATAGAGAAGTCATAGGGCAGGATTCACGAAGCCTCCGTGTAAGAGTTACAAGTCTTACATGGAGGCTGCAGTTAAACGGTGTGACGTCAGCATGCCATGCATATTCATGAGGGCATGCTGACTCACACCCAAGGCTAACACGGTCCATGTAAGAAAGTAGGGGGCGTGTCTGCAGGGTGAGTCCTGCAAACAGACACACCCCCAGAAGGGGAACAGACCCGAAAGTAAACCCCCATGAGAGAGTCCACGTAAATGTCAACAAACACAACACAACACATGGCCCCACAGACTATAAACATAAAAAGTAAGAATGAACATGTTATATATTTTTTTATAAGTTCTAAAGATGTTTGCCCATAATTGCGCTCGTTTGTGCGGGCATGCCTGTCGCTTAGCCACAGTTAGCAGTCAGTGGAAAAGCATATAAGATCTAAATATGCAAAGTAAGCCAAGAAGCAATAGTGTAGCAGTAGAGATGTCAGCTGAAGACGAGGCAGTCACGGTTCGAGTCCCCACAACATCAATTTTTATTTCTAGTGAAATAAGCACAAAACAATTCCCTGACATATATGTACATATATAAAATTATATTTTATGTAAATTGTAATGAAATGGGCTATGTATTTTGATGAAATGTGAGATAATAAAAAAAATAAATAAAATGTCAGAAGTGCCTATAGCTGAACTATGCTCTAACAAGCTGAGTATATCTGCCCATAGGTGAGCAGTGGTTTAACAGGTGTAAAATGAGTGCCCGGGGTTGAGCAGTGTTGTAACACGCTGAAACTGTGTGCCCATAGCTGAGATGAGCGTAATATGCGTGCTGACAGCCAAACAATGCGTAAACCAGCGTAACCCATTTGCGTGGAGCTGCGCACCGCGCCAACAAGATAACCAGCGGGCAACGTTGAGCAAGCTGTATCAAAACTGCCTTTACACAGACACACCTCCTAGCTTGTGTAGACAGTCATAAAAAAAAAAAAAAAGGAACTGCCAGGCTCAAACTCAGGATACCATGCACCATAGTCAAAGTACTGAACCACTAAGCCATGACAGTTGTTCTTAGAAATGCAGTATTAGCATATATATAGGAATGAATGGAAAGAGAAGCATGACAAAGCAGGTTTTGTGAAGCTGATACATTTCCAAAATGGCCAATCACAGATAAGTGCGGGAAAAACGGCATATATAAGCCCCACAGGTGGGAATACACAGCATAACTGATTGTGGAATTGATTTGCAGTCAGGATGGCAGGTGTAGGAGAGGGTAGTTGCTTCCGAGCACAGAGGTGGGGCATTGAGGAGTCCAAATATATGGTTTGGCTCCTCGTCCATGATCATGAGGCCCAACTCATACAGGGCCAGGTCCTGTGGGGAGCATACAAGACTGAGGCTTGGGACTGGTTGGCACATGATCTCACCAGTGCCACAGGAATACCAAGGACTGGTGAACAGGTCCATCACCACCATGCGGACCTGAAGAGACGGACGCAGGACCAACTGAACCGTTGGATCCAGGAGGCCCGGCAAATGCCCAACGTCCCACTACTGAGTAAGTTGCATGTAATTATTTATGTAAGAAATTAACCTAGCTGATATTATGGAGATGTGAATTCCAATATTACTTCATTTATATTACAGCTGCAGGTGTCCTTTCCATGAATCGTCGAGTCTATGCCGATAGGCTTGTGTGGTTGCGCCACCAGGCAGGTTAGTAATTCTCTCCCTGTAACTGTTAAAAAATATAAGTATGACAGCTTGAAAAAGAGTGCAGTGTAGTCACTTATTAATAAAAAGTGCAAGTAACAGTGTAATAGAGATTCTGCTAGTACTGTGTGATTACATAAGTGTGATGCAGCCTGTAATCCAAAAATAAAAATGAAACAAGTCTGAAATAAAGATGTTCCACCTGTAATGTAATAGTACATAACCTGCAGCAGGCTGTAAATTACAGCTACACAAGCTGAGTACAACACATGTGTGAAATATATCCCCATTTAAAATCTGAAACATGACACAAGTGAGACTGTTGGAAAGGATTGTTGTAACCAAGTAAAACATGTCAATAAAGCCTAGAATTAAGTACCATCCTGAATTGTAAAAATAAAACAAGTGAGAGTGTGAGAAAGAGTTATGAATCCACCAATAAAGTTGTAATAACTCCTGAATAAAGTATACTGCAGTCAGTACAGAATGAAATGAATGTGACAGGCACAACCAAAGAGTGAAATGTGTGCAATAAAGTACTGAAGCTGGAATGTGTGTCCCACAATTTGGATATGTTGCTGTACCTTTGCAATATGCAGATAGTATGGTTGTATGAAATACCAAACATCCACAGTTGTCTAGAGCCATATAAATCAAATGTAGCAGGATGCTGTAGCTGAACAGAGCCAGATATGAATGTGTATGAATAAAAATGCAATGTATATTAATGTAGCAGTAACATTCCCATCACCAACATGCATAAGTTTACACACAGGAAACTGTAGTCAGACCTGTAGGGTGTATATATCTGCAGCTAGTAGAAATGTACAGCATATGTATAGGTATTTGAAGTTGTTAATGAAATATTTCTTCACCCTACCCTATAACCACAAATAATCCATTCCACATGAAATGGGTATGTGCAATCACAATTAACTCCCCTGGACATTTGTCCTGTTGGTTCATACATATTTGCATGAACGTTGATGGATGTGCCCTGTTCATACATCCAAACCTGATGGCCTGTTGCCATCAGTCAACCCTGCATGTTGTTGGATTGTGTATTGTTGTTCAAATTATGCATGTGTTATGCTTGCTGTTCAATGGCTTGAATTTATGGGTGTTTGGTTAATGGGAATACTAATGCATGCTGTTACAACTAATTGTGAATGGTATTGTACGTTACTAACCCAAACTGTCATAAAATAATGCAAAACATAGGACGACAGGGAAGGCGGGTTCCAGCGGACCCACCTCTCCCACCTCAGCTGGTGAGTGCACCTGGCAGTAGTGCCCAGGCCAGACCCTCCTCTGGTGGCCCTGTGCTACCTGCAGATGGAAGTGCTGCAGGGGATGGGGCTCGTCCCCCCTCTGCAAGCATGGCCAGAGGAGACCATCCACTCACCCTCCATAGTGTCCGGACTGTGGTGCATAGGGAGATCAGGCATTCTGTGCTTGAGCCCCTACACCAGCTTGAGGCACGGGTGGCACAACTCACAGGCATGCCTGCTGCCCATCCTACACAGCCCCCAGCACAGCCCCGTCCTGGACAGTGAAGGCACAGTGGCAACTGCCCATGGGTGGGGATCTCAGTTCCACTGTTGCCATCTGTGGGCTCATGGGCTCGAGATATTCAAACATCCATCCCTGTCAATTGTGTATCCCCCCACATGTGTCATACACCACCCCTGTATGCATCTTGTTTGTCTTGTCTGTTAATCTCCCCTACCTACCCCCCCCAGCTATACCTACTTCCTGTACCTGACATTCCACTCTCACCTGAAAAAAAAAAAGGGCACTCTGTTCCCACAAAAAAATTACACCCCATACATAGCTGCCCATTTCACACACATGTCTGCTGGACATGTAAACTGGCAATTACAATTGGCTGTACAAGAAATATTGTTGTCCTCACCCCTCTCTCAGGGGTGGAAGGTTTCAAATTTCACACCAAATTACAAACATATGCACAGCTGTTGCTGATAAAGAAATTGGCAGCTATGGGCCTTTCCTACATCCCTCCTGCAAATCCCAAGCTCATTTTCCTACTGTCCTACCCTCTTTGTGCCCCCTTTTTCACCACTTTCCTTTCTCCCCATTTTCTTTTCTTTCAAAAAATTAGCGCGGGTGTGCGCGAGAGTAAGCACTTTTAAGCAGTAGTAAGTGGGTGTGCGCTTCTGTGCGCTTAGCTAAGCGTGTGTGCGCAAAGCTAAGTGACAGTGCGCATGCGTCAGCTCCGCGCAAACCAGCACTAACCCGCTTACAACTGCTTAAAAGTGCCTTAGTCACTCTGAATGACAAGGCCTGTAATTTGCTCAGCAGCAAAATAAAATTCCACTGTCAGTCTCGAACCCAGGACCTTGGAAACATTTGTCTGCATGACTTACCACTAAGCCATGACTGCTATACAAGAACATCATTCTGAAAGAAATATATCATGAAATAGTAGGAATTAATGTAAAGGGAATATAGCAAGTCTAGTACACAAAGCATGTCATGTATATTTACTGTGAAATCTAGTGGATTTGTAAAATATTACTGTGTGAAGAGAAACAGCCATGCTAGTTGGTAACTAGTAGGTAATAATGTCACAGTAGCACCTGGCAAGCCACACACATACTCAGAGCAGGATAAACACTGCCATAGTTGAATAGTTAAGAGCCCAGACATACAACTGTGACTGAGTTACAGGGATGTCCCTCATTTGAAAACAAATGTCAACTGTGCCCCACTGACTCCCTGTGAAATGTACTAACAGTAAGTAGAAAGGTGTTACAACACATGCAATAGTAACTATGAATTACTGAAAGTATGCACCACTTGCACTTCACAAATGGTGTAGTAATACATATGCTCAAAATAACCCACAGTCACAACTGCAGAATATCAGAATATTTCATGGGTGTATCCCACTGATATGTACCATTCCATGAGGCTGATAAAAGATGCACCTGAGATTAACTGAGGCCTGTTCAGCAACATGATCAAACACCCTTCTAAGTGTCAAGGCCCACATCATGGCCAGACCACACTGCATGCAGTACCACCCTACCAGAACAAGCACATAATGAATTGCTGCTCAAACAGATATAGCAAGCATTACAAGCTGTGAATGTAAATGGAAAATAGGAAAGTCATAGCAACACATTACAGGAAAGACACCTAGCAGGAATACAAGGAGTGAATGTAAAGGGCAAATATTGAAGCCATAGCAACAGATTGCAAGAGCCACTGCTATATACCAGTTACACCACAATTCCCACAGGAAAGCACACACACCCATATACACAGTATTACTAGTCGTAGGTGTCAGTTTACATACACACTGAGAAGAGGAAACTGGAGGAAGGAATACTCAGGTTACAGTACAACATGCATTGCAGTGTCTACAACACAGCCTGAAATATGAGAGACATACCAACCCTTACACTCACAGAACAGTGTCCACAGCATACCAGCATGGTCCCCACCCTGATAATCTGAAAGGGCTATGCCTACCTAACAAACCTTTTTATAGCACTGTCCTGAAATCACAGTGAGAACTGCAATCACTACACAACAGGCAGCATGCAATTAGTAAATGCTGGCTAACAATTGGTGCAGAGGCCATCACATGGACATGTGCAGATACCTACAAAAGCATCCTGTACTCCCAGTCCACATATGCAATACTTTCATTACACCCTCTGGAGGTAGAGAGAGAGAGAGAGAGAGAGAGAGAGAGAGAGAGAAAGAGAAAGGAAAGAAAGAAAAAAATATATATAACAACAAAACAAACAAGTTGTCATCACAACCTGACACTGCCAAGGCAAACTGAAGCTGGCAAGAGAAGCAGCAGCAGGCCAACTATCAGAAAGCCAATGCAAACAGCTGTACCAAACACAGGTAATGTAAAGTACTAATATAATAGTCTACATACTGTGAACCCTCCATATGTGTTATTAGTCTGTATCTATGTATATGAAGATGTGCGTAGGGCAGGGGACATACTGCAACTGTCACTGAAGGCTGTACATATATATGTATGTGAAGGTAGCTATGTGCACATATCAATGTAGGTTGTAGTGCAATGTACAATGTAGGTTGTACAGTAATGGATGTTCATCAGTACGCTAGTGTGTGTATACATATGTGTAAATAAAAAGGATTATATATATATATATATATATATATATATATATATATATATATATATATCATGTGTATACGTATGTATATTGAGATATGCATGTATATATACATATAATATGCATATATGTATACATAGAGAGGAATGTAGAAATACATAGACATATATAGATAGATAGAATATGTACATACAGGTATATGTAATACACACATACATATATAGATATATGTAGATACATATACATATACAGACAGATCTGACTGTCTACAGATATGTCTGTATATGACTATCTCTCTCTCTGTCCCAACCCCTCTCACTCTCTCTCTCTCCCTCTGTCTCTCTCTCTCTCTCTCTCTCCCCCTCTCTCCCCATATCTATATCTATCTATATATATATATATATATATATATATATATATATATATATATATATATATATACACATGTATATATATATATATATATATATATATATATATATATATATATATATATATATACATATATATATATATATATATATATATATATATATATATATATATATACTGAGTGAGGCACATGTGTGCAGATGTATTGCAACAGGTGCCTGGTGACAAAGGCATGGAGTGAACACCAGTGTGGATACTGGAGTACCATACCCCATTCCAAAACACTGACACCAGTAACCACCACATATGTGCATGCCTGCCCACCACTGCATGTGTCAGGGGGAACAGGGGCAACAAGTGTACAATAGGCTCCCCATTGATATACACAGTGGCACACTAGTCCTGTAATACCTGTACATGGTATGTGTCAGCAGACATGGTGTGTCAGCTATGGACATGTAGGTCACTGTACCCCTCTACACCCCACAATGTCCTACATGATATATACCTACCATGGCAGCTACAGATATGGAGAAGGACACAGTCATATGTAAGTAACTGTGTCAATGCACTCAAACACATTACCTATGCAGAGTGACTGACAAGACCACAGAGCGCACCCAGACTACCTACATAGAGGTTACCACTGCTGGATATACATAGTTAAGTCACACCCATGACAGTTGTCCAACAACCATGGTAACACCTCACAACATCCACAACCCAAATTACCTATGTCTGTTGTCCTTGTCACTGCAGTAAAGAGCACATGGTGGAGGTACAGGTCCCTACCCATAGATAAGACATACCCTGCAGTAAACCACACAGTATTAAGAAGCAAGGCTCCCATGAGTAGATGTCAGACATACCCCTGCTGAATGTTATGCAGATAGGTAATATGCCATATGAGTCACCCTGTGTAACTGTTTGACATGAGCAGGTACGATCACATCACATGTGTCACAAGGGGCAGGGTAGCATAACAGTATGCTGCTGTAGGCCCAGGGCCAATAGCATACTACCTACCTAAGACACAATGCACACCCATGAACCCATTGCAAACCAAATATGTGAGGTGGAATGAGTGTGCCAGTGACTGGGTGTATGTTATGTACTGGTGTGATTGCTCACCATGACTGTCTGTCTGTCATGGTAGTGTGTGTCCTTGGTGTGAAGCCAGAGACAGATGTGTGAGGTATTGCGATCAAAACATACTACATTGCCATATGTTGTGCTGTGTTACCCTGTATGTGACTGTGGTGTAGGTAGGGTTATGGCAAGTAAGAGTAGTGTGCATTACCAGTGAAATATGTAACGTGCATTGCATGCAGTGCATGGGTTGATAATGTTCCCCATACAGTACCTTGATACAAACCCCAGTGTGAGGTTGTGCATTGGACCTGAATCAGTGTGCTGACTGCTGGAGTATACTAGTCTGTCGTATGGAGTGTGCCAGGTACTGTTGCACAGTTGTTGGCTGAGCACTGATATCTGGTCATTTACATGTGTATCCCCCAATAGACAGACAGATGCTATATATGGGGGTTAAGTTATATCACTACAGTCGAGTATTATGTGTATTATGTGTGCCATATTTTGCTGACATATATTGCTGACATATTTTTCTTTTCCTTTTCAGGGCTATGGTTCACCAGCGAAATCCTCTGTACTCCGCTGCAGAGGAGGATGAGGAGATACACCAGAGCCTGGTGCGGGATTTTGCAATACTCTTTTCCTGCACCAGCCAGAACCAGCAGGAGAGGGCTGCACTGTGGCAAGACCTGGTCTGTCGGGTAAATGACATAGGCACACATAACCGGACATATGAGCAGGTACGCCATCACTGCAGTGATTTAGTTAGAAATGTCCGTCAGCGTGTGTCGGATATCCACAGGCAACAGCTTGCCACAGGTGGTGGGGCAGCTATACACCCCCCCTCACCAGACTGGAGGGACTACTCCTAAGTGTTGTGGCTCCAGCCCAACAGCAACAACAGCAGCAGCATACATGCGTAATGATGGAGGCTGGAGCCACCCAGCAGCAGGACTCGGAGCATGCAGGTAACATGCCATATGTATAGTTGACTGTTCTGTACACTGTTAGTTTATGCATGTGTGAGGTGTGTCCTCAGTTTGTAGCTGTTATCTTGGTAATTATTGTGCAAGAGTGATATTCTCAATATCAGCAGTAGACCTGTGGAAGCCAACTGTTGTACTACTGAACTGTATCATACTCACAGTATCAATGGCACAGTTGTGCCCACTGACAATAAATGTCTCATTTTTGCAGGTCCCTCTGGTGTAACAGCAAGGCAGCCTGTCCATGCTGGTGAGTGTGTAATAACAAGTCCTTCAATACACTTGATACTAATAGTAATAATAGGCTGAAGCAGTAGTGCTATGTGTTTGATTGCAGGTGTGTTTGTGTCTGTGTGTTGATATCTCATATACTGAGGAGTGTGCATGTGTGCATGTGCATCTGTGTACATGTGTGCATGTGTGCGTGTGTGCATGTGCACCTGTGTGCATGTGCGCATGTGTGCATGTGTGCATGTGCACATGTGCGCATGAGTGCATGTGTGCATGTGTGCATGTGTGTATCAATGGTGACATTGTGTCCACATTGTAAAGTGTGTTTCCTGTCTTACTCCCACAGGTTCTGGTGCTGCTCTGGTGTTGTGCAGCAGGGAACCTGAATCAGCTGCCGTGGATAGTGATAATGATGACACCTGTGTAATGGCACAGGGAGGTGTGCCAGGGTCCGTCGTTGGTCAGCCAATTGACAGTACACAGCTGTCAACCCCATCAATGCGCACAGTCATCCTGCCAATACATCCTTTGTCACCAATGTCCCTAGGTGATGGACAGGATACAGTGGGCATTGACCAGGGTAATGTGGTATCGGTGGCACATGCATCCCCACACAGCAGCCATTGCCAGGGTCCTGACATGGTACCACACAGGCAGATGTCCAGGGGTTCTCGTGGGAGCATCCGTGGGCATACCAACCCTGTCAGACGTGCCCACAGAGGTCTTTCAACCTCAGCTATGTTTCGGGCTGTAATGCAGGCACAGTCACGTATGGAACGGTACACCAGACAGGGTCTGGGGGAGCTGAGAGCATGTCGCACAGCTATGAATGACAGTATGCGTGATGTTGCAGCTGCCATCCGTAATTTCACCGAGGTCATTGACAGATGTTGGGGGGACACAATAGATCTGTTCCACAACTACATGTCCATGAGCCAGGGCAATGGTGGATGGTTGAGGCATCGATGTGGGTGTATGCCAGCATCAGCAGCAGCTGGCAGCCGTCGCGGACGACAACAGGCCTGCGGCCGTTCCCATAGTGCCAGCAGCAGCCCCAGCAATGCTGGATCTGTGCTGTCATCAGACTGCCCCAGGAGACCATGTGCACGTGGCTCTGGACAGTCCCAACAGGGATCTGTCTCCAGTCACCAACCACCTGCTTCTGATGACAGTACCCAGTCTGGCTTAGTACCTGATATGTTCCGTAGCACCCCTGCCAGGCACAGGTACTGTGTCTGTGGCCAGAGACAGTGATCTGTATGACCTGGCAGGTACAGTCTGGGGCTGTCCACAAACACCTGTATATGGCAGCCATGAGGTGGAACTGTGTGCATGCATACACACATGCGAATTGATAACACCTAGGGCTACCGCATACACACACTGCATCAACATTGCTCCATCTTGTACTGCTGTCCCTCACCAACACACACACACAGACATGTCAATTGGTTGTATCAGTGGCAGAATCAGGCATACCAAGTACACACATTGTGCATATGATGAAACTGTGCCACCTCCTGCAATCTGTAACATCAGTGCAGGAACAGGTTAACATGGTGCTGATGCACAGGGTGACTACATAGAAGTGTAATAATAGTATCATGTTGTCAACAGTACAGAGTAATGATATCATTATGGGTATATCCCAGCATACCTGATGCAGTTACAGTATGAATGTCATTGTATTGTTTTGTACTCACATAGTAATTACCATAGTGTAATGTCTGCACATCTTTGCATACTAGTGGTGAGGCTGTCAACAGAAGGCAACCTACATAGGTAGCACAGGGGATAAGAAAATGTAAGTATTGATACTCAATGATGGACATGTCAACTACAAGCATGCTGTCCACACTTGACTCTGCAATGAGGATATTTGAGGATGTTGATATCTGTGCAGTAATACACAACAGGTTCAAGACTCACAAGAGCACCCTAGCACTACAAGGTCACACCTCATACCATGCATGACAGCCCCAAAACACAGAACTATGACAGGAGGGAGAGTCTCTATACATGTCAAGGATACTGTGGTGCCAGGACAGGTAGCATACATCCTACTAAGTTTGGAACTGCTGAGTGAGGGCTCAGTGTCTGTTATTCGAAATGTGTATTAGTTCAGGTATGAGCACTTGGGTTTCAGGCCAGTTATTCTACATTACGAAGTTACATGGCCTGTACACTTGTGGGAGGTGGGGCTGGACCCTGCCCGTCTGACCTGTGAATTTCTGGGCACAGGCTTACAGTGCCTGCATATATGCACTGTTACCTACTGGAAGTCATACACCTTGTTTGTTGTAGCATAGTCTAGATCCAGGCCTGCTGACTGTAGCTTTGTTTGTATGCATGTTTGCTTGTTATGTCCCTGAAACACTGATTCCATCTGCAATGCAGATTTACAGTGCCTCTGTGGATCCCTAGTGACATCTGTATTGCTTACTGTACTGATGTTCATGTCTCACTTGACAGAACGTCACTGTTTGTCCTGTTTGCATGTAAGTTGCCTGTAACACACTGTATATGACTTACCTGGCATTTGCTCACGAAAGCATTTATATATGCCAGCACTAACAAATCAGGAGCACTACACCCTCACATACTCACCTTGAGTACCTTGTTCCCCATTGGCCCTATGTGTTGTTAATTATTACGGGATTCACAATACTATGGTAGCATGTGCAAAGTTCACTTATCAATCTACTCTCTGGTCCAGTTGGTGAATCTGTGAGTCATGTGGCAATGTTACAGCTGCCTCATGTACACAGACAACCCTCTCCCCTTCCCATAAACTTACAACACATGTGAGAGATGCAACCACATAGCCAAACTGGGGGCTAAGCTCTCTTAACTCAGTACTGGCATACCCTGTCAGGTGGAATGGGATACTGCAGTGAATACAATACCAGTCTCACATAGACCTGCCATGACAGCAATCCAAACACAGAAACACACAGGAACATTCTTGGAGTCTCAGAATAGCATCCTGCCTGAGCAGCAGACACCTGCGAAGCAGACACACAAGCAAACGTTATGCCAGAACAGAGCACGTGCAACACATAGCTCACAAAGCCTGTGTGTCAAACAGTCACAGCCTGTACGGCTTAACAACACACCTGCTACAGTTGTAATAGGTACCTCTATCATCAGGTACACTGAGGTCCTGCTCACCAGGCTGAACAAGGAGAAGGTCACGGTGAGATGCCCGTCGGGTACTATGATCCATCACATAACACAAGCATACAGGTCACTCCAAGGCATGTACAAATATGACTCAGTCATTGTCCGTGCCAATGTGAATGACCTGTGACGTACCTCCCTGGACTACATGATAGGGGACATAGAGGGGCTCTCTGAGCATGTGGCACAGGCTGGTATGACCCTGACCTTGAGTAGCATCTTACCCTCACCAAGAATGCTGCCACAATATGTAGACAGGATGATCAATTTCTACAATTGCCTTATGTTTCGGTGACATTCAAAGGGGATCCAATGCCTGCCAGCGTGGGATTACATGCTAGACAAGCCACGTTGCTTTGCTAGGGACAGCTTGCACCTGTCACCCATGGGCTGTTGTATATTGGCAAAGGCTCTTGCTACACACACATAGTGCCTTTTTATGCAAGGCTCAGATTACATAGCCACCTACACAGGTATCACACGGGATAAGACACTAATAGTTATGCTACTCAACGCCAGCAGTGTAAACCTCAAGATGCATGCAGTGGAAACTGTCCTTAGCATGGAGAACAGCAATATCTATGCAGTAACAGAATCCTGGTACAAGGCTCCCAGGTGCACCCCATCACTGCCAGGTCATACCTCATACCATGCTTGTCGTCCCCTAAACATGCACCAAACCAGAACAGGGGGGATGTATCCAAAGGCACCACAGATACACACACCTCCAGGTTGGTGGCACAGCACAAAGCATCAGAGCCTATCCATGTGCAACTAACAGTGGGTTAGACTGCCTTCAGGTTCATAGCCTGGCACACACCACCCTCCCATACCCAGGAAACCCACTTGGCCTTCCTGACAACACTGGGAATATGACAGTCTCTACAAACACCATTATATGGGTGGACTGCAATTACCCAAACATAGAGTGTGAGCATTACTCTAGCTCCAAGACCCTAGCTGAAATGTTCCTAGCATTTATTCACTGAATTGCTATGGAACAACTTGTTACCACTCCCACAAGAGGTGAAAACATGCTGCACCTGTTCATCAACAACATGTGGACTATATGCTCCAGACCAGACGTGTATCCCTCACTGGTAGGATGACACCATATACAACTCACACTGTATATTCACATACCACATGCAGCCCCTGCACAGAACACCACAGTCATACAGTTGTCTAATACAAATTCCATGTATTCACATGCAGCAGGCTTCAGACATGGGAACTATTGAAGGTCACAGGTACATATGTGTATGTGGCACACACATACATCATGTGTGCATTGACATTACTGATATAATCTATGTCGTGCAATATTGGGAACAACACCCCACACACATGGACAAACTGTGTGACAAAAACACACATGGCGTTTATAGGATACAAACCCCTACCTAACTGTGTTATGACACTTGTGAGAGACGCAGTAGCAGAGCGTGCTATTTGCATTACTGGGAGGCTTTCTTTCTCCTGCTGTACTTATAGGGTGCTGACATCATCAGTGTTTCTTTCTCCTGCTGTACTTATAGGGTGCTGACATCATCAGTGTTTAGACAGTGGAATATGCAGCATGTGGTGTGTTGTACTAAATGCCAAAAGGGACATTTCTCTTACACATAGAATTGCACACACACTACTCCCCCCCCCCCACAGTCACACATACACACTGAGCACTTGCAGAATTCAAACCCCTACCTAACTATGTTTTAACACTTGTGAGAGATGCAGTAGCTGAGCGCGCTATTCAAATTACTGGGTATGATTTGTGCTCCTGACATATGTATGGTGTGCTGACATCATTATTTATGAAGAGGTATGTACATCTGTTACTATCCATCAGTAAGGGGGAGAGCATATATATGCATTAACTTTGCAGAGGCACAGTGGCCTACTGTACTGCAGAGGCAGATGCCAAACACACTGTGGATAGCCTTCTGTATTCCCCAGGGACAACAGCATAGTATTGCACTCTACGGCCATATGTTTACCTGTCAGATGCAAGTATCTGTTGCTCATATACTGTTTGTGGGTCTTTATTGCCATAGCTTTGCCTATCTCTATGAACAACTCGTGTACTGTGGCAGATGTTTGCATATGAGTGGGATCCAGTACTTTACTTATGTCTCTGTTGTAATTTCACTGTGTGCACTGGGCAGATTTCTGTATTGTGGGAGTTTCCTGTGTTAACACATACAAATGCCAGATATGTGTGTGCAACTGCTGAACTGTGACATGGCCTAAGTGTGTGAGCATGCCCAGTTAACAGTTTATATGGCTTCTTGACTGACATGTCTCATTTATCTAAGTGTGCGAGCATGCCCAGTGTGAACTTTCCATATGTTGGGAACTGTGGTCCACCACATTTGTGTTTGTGTGTGGACTTCATCTATATTTCACATGTACAGTTGAGTGTTGGACGTCAGGTTGTGTTCTTACTGCCCAACTGCTTTGTGTCTGAACCTAACAGGCATTATGCTGTGCCTGCAGGGTTGCCATGGGATAGTTTGCATACAGTTGTCAACATCCTTTCATACTGACCAAACAGCGTATTGTTGTATAGTGTACTGGTTCAGTACTTTCACTGTGGTGGACAGTATCATCGGTTTCAGTCCTATCACTGCTTGTAATATTTATAGTGAGCACACCAGACTGGTTGAGGGCCAGTTGTGCAGATATAACCATGTTGCTTTTTGTTCAGATATGGACAACATAGAACAACATTGTCCAACATTGTTAATGTATTCCACAACTTGAGTGGACAGTGACAAACAATGGCCATGTGCCCTAGGCCATTTGTAATGCTAGTCAGAGAGTGTTTGTCCTTCAACACACTTATTTACTGGTGTTTGCCATGACATATATCAAGGTTAGTGTGCTGTGCCTCTGTCTACCCGTGACATACAGGTGATATCCAGGGTACACCTACCATCTCCCATCCAGTCATCATGATTTCTCTGGATGACAGTCAATGAGGGACTCCCTGGATAACCTGTACTGGGAGTTTAGTCATGAGTGGAGTGAGCTTCTGGGTTATGGACCAATCAGTACAGCATGTCCTGTTTATGTCTATGCTGGGGTTCAGGCCTGTCATGTGCATAGGTCACCAGCATTCAGATTTTACATGGTGCCAAATGTCCATTGATTCCAGCTTGGTCATGGCTTTATACATCAGGCACAGATTACCTCCAGCCAGGCGGTATGGCACTGTTTGGTGCTGCAGTTTGTTTAATCAGGGAACACATGGCATCTGTTACAGCTCTGAGATCCTCCTGGTGGGGTATTTGTGGGGTCTTTCCAGTTGATGCAGGTGTCTGCTAAGGTAAATCCCACAAGGGCCATTGTACACAATTGTGAGGCTGCTGATGGATGACTGGAGAGGCACAATGACCTACCCTGACCTAGCTGTGCTTACCTTCATGATTAGGTGGGTATATGGTATGTTTCTGTAACCACTACAGACACATGGTTGTCACATGCAGGATATCTATCACATTGTGTCCCCAGGTCTCTCATTGCTCCTGATGTACTTAATGGGTTAACACCTATGTGGTAATTTGTGGCCACATACTGTGTTTCCACAGGGGATGACTATACACTATTCTGCATTTTGCTTGTTGACATGGCTGTGGCACCACTTGTCTGTTTCTATGTGTGCCTTTTGTAGGATGCTTGTGTCAGCTGGAGGGTCCGATATGGTGGGCAGTTTGTAGTCATCTGCGAACCTGTTCATACAGAGTCCTTCCATGTTGGCCTGTACCTATGTGACATATATAGCATACAAGAGAGGTCCCAGAACCGTGCCTTGTGGGATGCCAGTTGTACCTGGTTTGTAGTCTGACATGGCTGCAGCATGTCTGACCAGGTCAGTTCTGTCCTTGAGCTGGTTTGCAACCCATCTACTTGGATAGGGGTTTATAGTTAGGCTGGTGAGCTTATCTGTACTGAACAACTGGGGTATTGTATGGAAGGGTTTAGCAAGGTCCAGATAGGCTGTGTGAACCACATTCCCCTCATCAATGGCCTTGGTGCGTGTTTCACATGTGTCAGACATGTTTAAGGGGCAGGATCTGCCCTATGAAAGCCACACTGGGTAGGGTCCAATGTCTGTAGGTACCCAATCTCATTATTCCTGGGATCCATGATCATCCTCTCCATTACTTTGCCAACCAAGATAGTCAGGGTTGAGGGGTGATAATTTGCAGTATCCATTCAGGAACCACCTTTGTGGTGAGGGACCACTGTTGCTGTACACTGCTCTTTGGGTACATATCCGGTGGTAAGACTGTGAGTGCGCAGTAGTGCTATTTGATGTTCTATTCTTCTTACAGTACTTGTTGGACACAAGCCAGGACACCATCTGGTACCATTGATGCTGTGTGGTTTGCTTTGTAGCTGCTGGCTGTTACCTCAGCATCTGCAATGTCAGGGGGCCAGCACTCTGCTGGGATAGATATTTGGCAGTTTGGTGCTGGTGGGGAGTTTGCAAAGAATCTGTTAGGTTGGATGTTGGCAATGTGTGTGGGTTTGGTGTATTGTTTGTGATATTTGAGTACTGCAGAGCATATCTGTGGATTATTTTTATTTATTTATTTATTTATTTTACATTTGTTGACCGGGCTAGTCTGGCTGGATACATGTCCATTTTCAGCAGAAGCCCGAGGAGAAAAGCTCCACTATATACTAGTGACTTACAATAAACAAAAATATACAAACATATAAGCAAATAAAGAAATATTCTCATGTAGTATAGTAACAATGCAGAAGCACTTTAACAAGAACTAAACAATAGCAAGGAATCATTATCCCATAATATTTGCAAGAGTAGGACTGCTATAAAATGAAAAAGAGAGAAAATAGTAACACGTAAAGAGTCTATAAATATTTACACTATTAACAAATTAGGATAAACATTTTGTGCCAGGGCACTAGTTTTAAGATAAAGATTTGCACAGTAGGGATCAGCATCTAGGTTAAATAAAAGGAGAGATGACAGGTTGCAGTAATATATCAAGTATAAGGAGAAAAGATAGTATAGGAAAATTAATAAGCAGGTGGGACGCTGGGTGCACTACACTGGAGGGATAGAAGTAGTGATAGAGGCAAGTAGAAGTGAATGGAGAGGACTGTAGAGAGGGATTGTTTGCTGAGCTCAGTCAGGATTAGAGCAGGGGCATAGCCAGTGAGATTTAAAATAGTTTCTTAGTTGTTTTTTGAAAAGGTGAGATGAGCCTAAAGTGGTCAGTTCTATGGGAAGTTTATTCCAGTATGAGCCAACAGCATTAGTAAATAAGGAGTCACCTGCTTTATTATGAGATTTGAGAGTGGCTACTAGAAGTTTGCTGGCTGAGCGAAGGGAAGTAAGATTCTTGTATGGGGCAATGAGGTTATTAAGTATGGGTTTATTAGAGGGGTAATGGAGAGTTTTATATATGATGACTAATTGATGTAGGAGAATTAGATTTTGAAGTTCAAGCCAGTTAAGGTTTTTGAGATTAACACAACGGTGAGTACGAAATGGGGAACCTGTGGCAAAGCTGGCAATACTATGGTAGGCTGTGGCAAGTTTCTGAAGGTTAGCTTTTGAAATGTTGATAAAAGATGGAGAGGCATACAATAGTGTAGAGATGAGATGAGTTTGGGCAAGGGACACTCTGGTGGTTGCAGTAAGAAAGGGCTTAAGTCTGTAGAGGGCACCTATCTTTTTATTAACAGCCTTGATGGTTAGATCAATGTGGCAGTCAAAGTTTAGTTGATTGTCTATTGTAACGCCTAGTAGTTTAGTGGAACAATCAGGTTTAATGATAGTGCCATTGTCAGTCACACTGGAAAAGGAGATAGGGGCAGATTTAAGGGTTGGGGTGAAAAGTAGTAATTTTGTTTTTTTTGGGATTAAGGAGGAGACAGATATGTTGGAACCATTTTTCTGCTGCCGTAAAGACTTTTTGGGTGGAAGAATGAAGTTCTGGAGATAAAGCAGAAGAGATGAGAGTTGAATCATCAGCATACTGAATACAAGTGGATGTTGGGAGTGAAGTAGACAGGTTATTTATAAATATGGAGAAGAGAAGGGGACCTAAGATGGATCCTTGAGGGACACCGATAGTGACTGGGATCCTTGAGGGACACCGATAGTGACTGGGAGCTGAGAGGATATATGGCTGTCCCAGAGGACTGCTTGTCTTCTATCTTTCAAATAAGAGTCAAACCAGTGTAATGCCAAAGAGTCAAGTGAGAGAGATTTCAGAGTGTCTAGGAGAAGTTGATGGTTGATCATATCAAAGGCTTTTGAGAGGTCCAGGAATAAAGCAGAGGAGAAAAGGTTGTTATTACGATTTTTGTTGATCATGTCTGTGAAGGAGAGAAGGGCAGTGGAAGTGCTATGGTAGGGCCTAAAACCATGTTGGGAGTCTACGAGTAGGCTATTTTGCAAAAGATGATGTAAGAGTTGATGGTGTATACAACGTTCCATAATTTTAGATAGTGGAGATAGTAGGGCTATAGGCCAGAAATTAGAAAGTTCATTAGTGTTACCTCCTTTATGCAGAGGAATGATATGGGAGACTTTCCAGCAGGATGGAATAGTAGATTCGGTTATTGTTCTGTTAATTAAGATGGAGACTGGGTAAGCTAGTTCTGCTGCTGCTAGTTGCAGATATTCAGCTGGTAGTTTGTCAGCTGAAGGGGTGCATGGTTTAAGTTTTGAGAGTAACTTATGTATGTGGGTTGTGGAGACTGTACTAAATTTTAGAGTGGGGGTGTTATTTTGAGGAGAGGTCTTTTGAAGGGAGGGGAGTCATGGTGTTTGCTAGAGAGGTGACTGTTTCAGAGAAGAAGTTGTTGAATGTATTGGCTATTATATTGCGTGGGGTCTGAGCTAAGTTAGCTGGTGTAGGTGTTTTGGTATTCCCTGGATGGAGCAGTTTATTGATTCCTGACCAGAATTTTTTGGGGTTGTGATTTTGGTTTTGTTGATATTGAAGGTAATAATTTTTTTCTAAGGTGTTTGAAGTTTTGATGGTCAGTTGGGTTTTTAGTGGTTCTCCATTTTGCCCATAATTTATTCCTTAATAGCATTGTTTGTTTGTTTTTTTTAGAAAGCCAAGGGGCAGCTTTGGATCCTATTCTAATTAAGCGAGAGGGGGCATGACGCTCGAGAATTTGTAGGAAAGTGTTGTTGAAATGGGTAACTGCTTCATCAAGTGGGAGGTGTTTTAGAGCTGACCAGTTACATTCTTTGAGTTCATTAAGGAAAGTAGGAAGGTTAAAGTTTTTTTTTTACATACAGTACGATAACTAGCCTGTTTGAGATTGTTATTTTTTTGTTTAGTGATGTAGGTGAGGAGATGGTCGCTGATATTGTCTGGGAGTATTCCAGTTTTATATGAGAGGGGATTATTGTTGATCAATATCCAGTCCAGGATGGCTTGTTTATTGGTTGATTTGCGAATTCTAGTAGGGGAGTTTATGGTTTGTTGAAAGTTAAAGAGATTGAGGTGAAAGGTGGGTTTGGGAGATATGCAGGAGTTCCAATCAATATTAAAGTCTCCTAAGATTATGGTTTCTTGAGGAAAGCTACAGGAGACCCAGCTAAGAATATTTTCAAGTGTGTTTAAGTTATTACCTGGAGGGATATAGGAACATATTATATAAATGGCTTTGCTCTTATTTACTTGGCATTTGCTACAGAGTATTTCAGCATTGGCTGGAAAGGGAGGCAGGGAGTCAATTAAGGCCACCTGCAGTTGGAATTTGTAAAGTAAGGCCACTCTCCCACCCTTTTTGTTAAGACGATCTTGCCTTAAAGTGCTATAGCCAGGAGGAGTGATTTTGTTGTCTCTGGTACCTGGTTTAAGCCAGGTTTCAGTGAGATAGAGGATAGCAAATGCATAGAGGTCAATTAAAGCATGGAGTTGTGTGATTTTATTGTTGATGCTATGAATATTTAGGTGTGCTATAGAAAGGGAGTTGGAAGAGAAAGGTGAACTGAAGTTGTTAGCAGTTTGGTTTGAAAGGGTGTGGATGAGGGGATTATTGGGGCCAGGGTTGGTGTGGATGTCCCCGTGTAACAGTAAGAGTGTTTGTGGGACTGGAGATATTTTTGAGTTTTTGGAGGGTATTAGGTAAAACTTTCTAGTGGTTTGAAATCTGTTATGGAGTAATTTGTGAAAGAGAGGGGGAAGGTAGGGACAGGATGATAGTCCATGCTGCATTATCACCATGGTTCCTACATCAGTTAGGACAGCTGTGTGATTATCCTTTGTGTCCTGCACAATTTGTATCATCATAGGTTCATAGGTTCGTACTAGGCTATCTTCCCTGGCCATGTTTGAGCATAGACTGACTGTGTGTGGCTTTCGACACCCCTTGCAATGTGCATATTATGCCCATTTAGGGTTTGCTTTACTAGATGTGACACAGGGATGGGCCCCAGTGTACACCTACTATCTCCCATGCACTTGACCAGATTTCTCTTGTTGAGTATGAGTGTGGAGCTCAGCCTATCATGGACTGGGATTCTGTTCCAGAGTGTAAGGAGCCTCTGGGTTATGGATCTGTCCCTCCAGAACATCCAATTTATCTATGTGTGGAGGTTCAGATATCTCACTGTGGTGTGTCTGCTGGATTTGGAGTTTCTGCAATGGAGCATGTCAATTATTTCTGGATTGGACATGGCCTTGTACATCAGGCATGCATCACCTCTGACTGGGCAGTATGCATGTGAATTGGGCTGTGGTTTCTTCAGCCAGGCAGCAGATGACAAATGTTTGGACCCTTTATCCTCTTGGTGAGGTACATTTGGGGTCTTTCTAACTGCTGCAGGTGTCAGGTAAGGTACATCCAAATTGGGGCATTGTTCTCAAGTATGGGCCTGATAAGGGAAGAGTATGGGAGCACAGTGACCTCTCTTGATCTGCATGTGCATCCTTTCATATTAAGGTGGGCAATATAGCAGGTCTTCCTGGCCACCTTGGCAATGTGAGTGTCACATGATGGGTTACCATCCACTTGTGTCCCTAGGTCCCTGATTACTTCTTCCGTACATAATGGATTACCACCTATGTCATACTTTGTATGTGCCTTGTTTGGTATTTGTTGACACATTCATACTCTGCTGTGTCTTCAGGAAGGCTAGCTGGGGTTCCTGGGTTTCTGAGGGTGGTCTGTAGCAGGCTGCAAACAGGGACACAGTTTGAGCCACTGTTACTTGCCCGTGGATAGTCCATGCTGCTTCTTGCTGTGGTACCAACCTATTGTAGTTTGTTCCATGTTTTGGGGCTGTTGAGCATGGTATAAGGCATAACCTGGTAGTATTAGGGTGCTCTTCTGGTTCTTGACCCAGGTTTCTGTTACAGAACAGATATTGCCATTCTCCATGCTGAGGTGGGTTTGGTCTGCATGCACCTTGCAGTTTAGACTTCTGGCATTGGGTAGCATTACTTCCAGGTTGTTATCCCTTGTGCTACCTATGGTGGTGGGTTTGTGTTTCCAGCTATACCTATTCAAGGCACAGTGGGGGTGACAACAGCCTTTGCCAGTATCCACACAGCCAGGTGTGCTGGGTGCGTGCCATCCCTAGCAGGTGGAGCATCATGTCTTGCTCGGCATGTCATCCCAGGCTGTCAGCCATTTGTTTCCCTTTGCTAACAGCAATACTTCAGCCAATTATTGCACTTGATCTTGTTGTCTTCATAGTGTGGCATCATGCTTGGTGAGGGTGAGATGTTAGGCAGGGTCATCATGTTTGCATATACTAGATGGTGTTACATTGCTTAACACATGGCAATCATGCCTCAGGTGGTGCTGCAGGGCTGCCTATGTCGGATGCACATACTACACTCCCTGTACATGTTTGAAAGCAGGTTGTGTCATGTTAGGCGTCCCTGTTACTATATGTGTGAGTCAGAGAGGGGTATCATTCCCAGGGTTCCTACTGAGCCAGTGTATGTGCTATGTGTTGCCTCTTTGCCAAGGCCAGAACATACTGGGCACACCTCCTTCTGCCTACTGGGGCAGGCTCAGGTTGTTCCTCCTCCGAGTCACACTCTGCCTGTGATGGCCTTGGCAATGGTGGGGGGCTGTTTGGCCCGGCCCTATGCTGGTCCTGCTGCAGCTGTTTTCACAGAATCATATTATGTAGCATAGCACATACCATGACAATTTGGGTACATGTAGTTGGTGAGTACTGCAAGGCTCCACCAGATGTGTCCAGGCACCGGAACCGTGACTTGAGCAGCCCAAACACATGCTCTATTACATTTTGTGTTTGTGCGTGTGCCTCATTATGGCATTCTTGTTCAGGTGTGTGTGCGTTTCTGATGGGTGTCATCAGCCATGGCTCCAGTGCATATCCAGCATCCCCCACTAAGTGACCATGTGGGATGTCCCCATTGGCAAATGTCTGGTACAGCTGCATCACATGCCAGATATGGGAATCATGGTAGCTTCAAGGGCAGCCAGCACACACATTCGTTATTATGCCCTGGGCATCACACATGACCTGGTAGTTGATGGAGGGCAAGCCCTTGCGGTTGATGTTGGCCCTACCCCGCTCACCAGCTGGTGCCTTGATGCATGTATGCGTGCAGTCTATTGCACCCACTACCTTAAGGTATTCCGCTATTTGCTGGAAGAGTCGCATATTGCTGGCCAATGCCTCATGGGAATTGGGGAAATATACATGATCTCCGACATGTGCCGACATGGCATCCAGGAAATGGTGCAGTACCCTGGATGCAGATGCCTGTGAGATCCCCATCATATCACCAGTTGGTCTCTGGAAGGTACCTGTTGCTAGTATTCTTAGGTCAACACATACCTTGGTTTCTACTGGGATGGGTTCCCCTCTGTTGGTTCTGTGTGTGAGGCGTGGCTTGCACAGCTCAACAATTTGCTGCAGTAGGTCTCTGTCCACTCTATAGCGCTCCACTATCTCCAGCTCATGTAACCCCTGTTAGGTGACCCTGGGCCTGTACACTCTTCTCCGTCTCCTCACTGTGGGATGTCTGGCAGCATTTGCATTGTCACCACCCTCAGCAAGTCTCCTATGTCTCCTTATAACAGCTATGGCAGCCCCTAGCATGTTTGTTCTGAGTGCAGCTTTTTCAGTTTTCACTTCTAATAGCTTACTCCTGTCTTGCAGTGTCTCTTGAGAGAAACATACTGCAATGCTGTTTGCAGTGTTTTAAGTGCTGGGTTGGGCTAGTATTCTGCCTGTGTAATTGCCTGCTTCTAATTGTTTTCACCTGCTAGCTCTACCAGTATTCCCTGCTAGCTTCCTACTATTTCTTCTGCTTCCTTTGTCCTCTCTGTTTCCTCAGGGGGGAGCAGCGCGCATACCAGCGAAAACACGCTCACAGTGGCTACCACATGTGCACACATGCTTACACGGACTAGAATCTACTTATTCAGGTTAAAACGCATGCACACCAGTGCAAACAGGTTTACAGAACTTTAAACAGGCTCCTACATGCTTACTCTGCCTTACACGCGCGCACTCTGTCTTACTCGCGCCTCCCAGCGTGCACACGCGCGCATGCTCGCACAGCAAGAAACTTTGGTGTTAGCCACGGTGTACACCTTCCATTTCTTGACTTTCCCATGCTTATCTGTTGACACTCCTCTTTCTATGCTGTGTGACTGACATCTTTCACATACCACTTTGCTCCAATGAGCTTCATTTCTTTCTAACATTCCCCCCTGTGATGTCACCTATCTCCTACTCTGTTACTCCCCCTTATCTAACTCTTACACTACACGGAATGTGCTCATTTGCTATGTGACAGTGAGATTCACTATCCTACCACTCATTTACATAGGATTGCCTACTAATGCTTAGTTACGTGTCTTACACTTAGCTTCCCCCCTTAGCAACCACTAAACGGTGGCCATGCTGTTTTCGGTCTGCTAGTCCCTGCATTGTAAATCCATGCATTGCATAAAACCCACATTTGTGGGGTTTCAAACCTTTATTTTTATGTTTTATATAGCGCAGCCCGTTTTCGCCGGGCTGCGCTGCGTTTAAACCTCGACGATCACCAAAAAAAAAAAACTCAGTTGTCAACTGAGTACATTTCTGCACCTAACACGACTCTTACACGGGCTGGTTTCAGCTTCATGGATTGCTAATCTACCTCATTTGCATGCCTTTCGGCTGCAAGTGAGGTAATTAGCATATCCACGCCCTGCCCGTGTAAGAGACGTTTTAGCTGGTCTCTTACACGGTATTTCCGGCTGTTCCTGGATCGCTATGGCTGCATGGAGTCTTACACGACTCTTAGACTCCGTGCAAGCCATCGTGAATCCTGCCCATAGTTTATACTCCTTCAGAATAGCCTTCAGAATAATGAATTGTCAGGCTTGCAAGTCCAAGTTTCATCTGGCTTCCCTTGGAAATTTGAGAGAGTTTACTGCTGACCTTCCTTCTTCATAGACTTGCACATCTCTGAATTCTTTAATTTCTTCCATTTCAGGTAACTAAATGCATTCTAAAATTTTCTTCTCAAATTGTTGACAGTGTTTCTAGAGCAGCTGCCCCTGGCTGTGTTCCCAGAATTTACCAGGGGATGTCAAAGCTGAGCTTCTGAATGCTTCCCCAAATAAAGAGGTATTACTTGGCCCTTCCTCTGCTGGGGTCCTTAACAGATTTGATGAAAGGAGATGGTTAATTCAGGGGTTAGTCATATTTTTCAACCCTCCTTGCCAAAACACAAACAACTTTCCTTCCAAATCAGGTTCCTTCTATAAACAAAAATAACAAAATAAACAATCCCAACAAGGCATAGGCAACAACATTTCAGAAAGCAGTGGTAGGGAAGTACAAAAAAAGGCAAATCTTCTAAGGGCCAATTATAATCCTGTCTATATGAACTTCATGTTTTCCACCTTCCCACCCTAGCATTCAAGTAAAGCTTTCCAAAAGTCTAGGTCTTCACTTACCTCTGGGGCAGCTGATGCACATAACCCAAGTGTCTGATGTTATTCAAAAAGTTTATAACTGGCATTGGGACTTCCATTCGCTTTTTCAGAAAATTCTTATGTATCCATCCAATCCTGTTTCTTCCTAGTAAGATCAAATGCTGTCTCTGGAAGTTACAGAACCTGTTCTTCCAGAACTAAAAGGGAACGGGATCTATTTAAGAATATTTCTGGTGCCAAAGAAAGAAAGAAGAAACTTGCAAACCTGTCCTAGACCTTTGTTTTTTAAATCTTCACATCAAAATTCAAAATGCTTTCTCTACAGTGTCTGTTACCTCTCATTCTACATTTCAGTTTTCTAGTAACAATGGATTTGAAAGATGTGTGTCATCTTCCATTTCTCAATGGTTTCATGTTTTATGTTTTTTTACACTGATTTACATTTTTATTCCTGCTTTATTTACCCTTTAGATTTGCAACAGCTCCAAGTGTGGTTAGATAGAGCCTGACTCCTGTATTATCCCATTGTGTGTTGCAGGGAATTTACATTGTTCCATATATAGACAACTGTTTTATTTTTTTCTGATTCTTATACAAGTTGCCATGATTCTCTGGATTACAGTACCCCATTCACTTGACAAGGTTCAAAAGGAATCTGGACAAGTGGATGGGCCACTGTAAGTTCATAACAGGCACACAACCCTTCTGGACATAGGCAGTCATTACTAAATACAATCCTGGGTATTGACTAGAGTATCTATGGTACTACATTGGGATGAAAGAGATAGGCTTGAAATGACCTCCAGGTTGATAGCCTATTAACTTCCTATCATCCTATGATCCAGCTTGGGTAAAAAATCTTTTTTTCTGTCTGGGATTTCAGGTGAACATGAAGAAATAGTCTCTCATTCCGTCTCACAGGACAATATTTCTGGAATGTCTCATTCATGCATCTCCCCCTGGACAAAGAAGAAGGGACAGTTTCTGGCATGTTCCTATCAGACTCTGGTATCTGCCAGGGAATATCTGTGAATTCTGGGTTCCATGGTCTCTACAATTCTTATGATTCATTTGGCCAAACTTCACATTTGGAGAATCCAGTGTTTCATCAAATCAGTTTGACACCAGCACTCCCTATTTTTTTTTTCAATTCCTAGTGCTGGCATTTGTGAAAAGGGACTACTTTGGTGGGTAAATCAGTTGTCTCAGTTGAGGTCTTCCTTTTTCTTTTTCCAGTCCCTACTTAGTCTATAATCACTGATGCCTCAGACTTTGCTTGGGGTCTGTATCCAACGGGATAAAAGTTTATGGTCTGTGGAACAAAAACAATAAATTAAAACATAAATGTCAAACAAATGATAGCTCTAAGTGCTCTCAAATCTCTGAGCCATCTTTGAATTTCAAGCCCTCGGTCACTAATCACATACAACACCACAATGATGTGATACATAAACAAACAGGGGGAGCTAGCTCCTGGCCCCTCCCTCCTTTGTAAACTGGAAGTGGTAGTCTGGGAACTAGTAAATCAACACAATCTGATCTTCAAGGCTAATTAAATTTCATAACCACAGACTGTTATACCAGACAAGCTCAGCAGGACTGGGACAGAATCTCTCAAATGGAAGTTGCACCCAGAGGTCTTCCAGTAATTGATCAAAATGTGATCACCTCAAATATACCTGTTTGCCTCCATTCACAACACAATTAAAGAAATTCTACTCCATGACTTCTTACAGAAAGGTCTGGAAGACAGATGTTTTTTCATTTTCATGGATGGAGTCATTCCTTTAAGCCTTTTCACCTTTTCCTATGATAACTACCAATGTCAATGGTACAGCAGATAACATACTTGCTTTTAGAGCAGAAGACTGTGGGTTATATTTGCATACCAGGTAGACGGATTGCTGACACTGCAGTGCTGCATAAAGGGAGTGCTGCACTCCTGAGTATCATCCTTCAGGTGAGATTTTAAACTGAGACCTCATCTGCCTGAGTTGTTGGTAGCTCAGGTGGATGTGAAAGATCCCACAGCACATATCAAAAAGAGTACCAGAACTTCCCTAATGGTCAGTCCAAATCCCCCGAGTAGTGTAAATGCCACATTGGGTCTCCACTGAAAAGTGGCTACTAGTCTAGTGAGACTAACCCAGTCAAACAAAAGATAAAAGTAAATAAACTAGTGTTCTTCAAAAGCTTCAGAAAAACTATCCAAAGATGATACTAGTAACTCCCTTTCATCCCTGGCAACACTGATTCTCCCGTAATTTTACTAAGGGCAATTATGCAACCTTCCTTACAGGATGGTGTTACTCACACAGGACAGGCACTGTTTGATAGAGCCCAACCTTTAATTTCTTCAGATTATTGCCTGGATGATAGGTGCCTAAAAGGAATTAAGTCTGTTTTCTGAGGACATATAGCAGGTATTAAAGGAAGCTACTAAAAAAAATCATATTTGGCTAACGGAAACAATTTTCTACTTGGTGTCAAAGAATCTGGATCCTTTTTAAGGCCAAGACACACAGGGTTCTACAGTATTTGAGTAATTATCCACTGGCCTTTATTACTCTTCTATCAAGATTTGTCTTCCAGCCATCTCTGCTTATCTGCCCATGGATTCTGTCCTGTTCTACTCTGCCTTAGTCAAACAGTTTGTGAAAGGGGTTTTAGATATTTATCCACCTAGCATACAGATGACTCCTTGGGTTCTGAACTTTATCCTGGAGAAACTTACACTTTTTCCTTTTCAACCTGCAGATGAGGCTGACTTGAAGTTCTTATTTCGGAAAAACACATTATGTATCACTCTGACTTCTGCAAGAAGGGTGCCTTAGTTACATGGGGTCAGTGGAGGCCCTGCATGTGAGGGGAGATCTCTCATAGCTCTCAACTGTCCAGATTTTTGCTTCATATTTTTGGTCTGCTCCTCATAAAATTTGTGGTTTTCTGGCAAATCACTGAGGAGTGAAGTCATTAAATAATGACACACATTTGAGTTTCAGACTTCTTATCCTTTGGAAAGTGCATACTAACACAAATTATATTATTCTAGCAACTTTCCAAGGTTGTAAGAGAAATATTTAAAATATGTCCCTATTTTTTTGGACTTTGTCCCCCATTATTTTAGGCTCTGTCCAGATTTCTTGCTCTAAGAGGTTGTGATGTATGATATCCCCTCAGCAGCCCATAGGATATTGAAAAGTAGGGCAAGGCTGTGTGGCAGTCAGATTAGCTTTTGTGATATACTCCTTTGATTTTTTTGGTGAGAAAATGTAGTTGCTAGAGTTGAGTCAGATGTTTGGATAGGTACATGTCAAATACAGCATTAAATTCAATGATTAGCCTAACCAGTGCAGTGTACTTCCTTAGATTTACATCCTAAGAGGTGGCATCCCTCTTAATATGCTGTGCTATAAAGCACTTCCTATGAATAGTCAACACGTAGTTGTCAAATGACAGCTCATTCTCTACATATGATCCTAGGTCCCTCACTACTGGGTCAATTATCAGGAGAATGATGTTGATGAAAAAGTTGCAGGGGACATCTTGCTTGATGAAGGAATACAATTATGAACTTTATGGCATTTAGTTTTAGGCCATGATTTTGACACCAGCCATTTGTTTGTGACAGGCCTTTCTGAAGGATCATGGTGTCATCTGGAGAGTTTATGATGGCACTGAGTTTACAGTCATCAGTAAACTTTGCCAGACATAAGCCCTCAGTATTTGCCCTGACCTTTGAAAAGTAGATGCCAGCAAAGAATGGCTTCTGGACTGAGCCCTGGGGTACCCCACTAGTAACAGATCTCTTGGTGGAAGCAGATCTACTCACCCTAATTTTTTGTGCTCTATTTGTGAGCCAGTTTGCTATCCAACAAGCTACACAGGGATTTATATTTAGCTGCCTGTGTCTGCTTACTGTGTTTGAATGGGGGATGGTGTTGAATGCCCTTCTGAGGTCTAGATATGCAGCATGAACATTTTTCTCTTATTCATTGCTTTGGTGACCTTCTATAAAAAGTTAACTAAGTTGAGTATGCAGGATTTGCCTATGACAAAACTGAACTGGATCAGGCTGATAATTGGTCTTCATTTACTAATTCCATAATTATCCTTTCCATAGCTTTACTGATGAGGCTGGTTATGCTTACGGGTCTATAGCTGCACAAATTGGTTGGTGTCCTACCTTTATGAAGGGGGGGGGGTGACTGCTGGAATTTACCAGGCATATGGTACAAATCCCTGTTTAGAGACTAATATTGAGAAGTCTTTGTAAGGGGTTTTGACAGGACATGTTTCAGGCTAACCAGTAGGCATCATGGTAGGTAATCCAGCCCCATAGCAGCATTGTTTTTGGTCTTGGTTAGTGCCTTGAGGACTTGTTCCCTACAGATTTGAGGGGAGGAGTGGATGCTAATAAGAGGTCTGGGCAAGGGTGGGTGAAATTTGAGCTAAATTTATCTAATAATAAATTATGTCTTCAAACTATATGATATCATTTACTGTTAGCTCAGGGCAATTTTGAAAATTATTTCTGAGGTTTCTGACATATTTGCTTTGTGATTGTCTTTTGCCTGGGTGGCTCTTTTTACCTTGTATCTTTCTTTGGTTGATTTAATCAGGGTCCAAAGTTCTCTGTTAGTCTTAGTAAGGATGTTTTTGTCATTTGTAGAATTAAATCTGTTTTTAAGTACAGTGAGCTTTTTGCTTTTATTGTAGAGACTGTTTATATTACGGTTCTACCACAAAGTTTTCTTCTTAAACTTAGTGTATTTCGATGGTGCACAGATACTTCATACCATTATTAAAATATTCACAGAATTTGACAGTGAAGGATTCCACATTTGTAACAGGATCCTCAAGGTGGAAAGGAGAGGAGAGTTGAATTTTCATATGTCATCTCTCAGCTTTAATGGATTTGCTTTGGCATAATCTCCAAATAATGAGCTATTGCAGGATGCTTCCAGCTTAGGTCTTATGGTGAATAGGAATGATTTATGGTCCAAGATTTTGTCCCATCTTACTGGGATATGAACTACCTCGTCCAGTGAGTTTGTATTTGTGAAGCACAGAAATTTCTTGACATATATGTTTGGGGTTGTATACATTTCAAAGATGATAGAAGGGTAGTTGAAGTCTTCTAAGAGAATGGTGTTTGGCTGAAATGCTCATGGCTTCCATATTAGACAGGTAGTCATGAATGGGGTCCTATAGTAGGCTGCACAGCCTGGATGCCCATAGGCAACTAAGATACTAAATTGACAAGACAAAAACCTACAGGTATATTTAAGCAGTTGTTTATTTCCTATAAAGGTAGGGAAAAGGGACAATCTATGTCAAAACAGACTATTTATAGTTGTCTCATGCTATTGCTGTTTGTTACTCTCACCATAATAAGACACTTCTAGACATGGTTAGGGCACACACTCTACCAGGGCTTTGACTACTTCAGTGGCTTTTTGGAAAAGGATGGACTCTAAAAGTACACTAGAGGTATTAGTTAGACCAGCTGGAGAAAAAAAATGTCAGGAACATGCTATGGGATTTGAAAGAACCCTTATGGTATTATTATTATTATTATTATTATTATTATTATCATTATTATATTTGTTTATTTATTTTTGCACATAAATAGGATGCTTCATTTTTAACCATACTACACACAGCTTGCAAGTGGTTATGCAAAACACAATGATTCAAGTCAAACTGTTGAGACTGATTTAGGTAGAAAAGTTTAAAGTTCCAGTTGGGAATTGGGCCCCAGTACTCCTATTCTTTTGGGTATTCAAACTCTAAACTCCTATCATCGGTAATAAGAGTTGAAGTATGTTTCTTATGTAGTGCTGACAAGTATTACAGTCCATCTCCCTACACAGCTGTAGAGTTCTCAACCCCAATCTCAGAAATGGATTGCAGATTAAATCAGCTGTCCATTTAGCTCCGTGGACTGATACATATTGGATAGAGTTCAATGAGCAAAGCAACAATGCTAAACATAGTTAAGTCCTCACATCCCTGAATCCACTTAGCAGGCTGAAGCTGTAACTGCTAGTCTTCTAGTGCTGTTTTATTTTAAGGTTTCCAGTTTAATTACAAGCTCGCCTGCATTTATTCTCTGTATTTCACTAGTATGTTCCAAAGTCTGGGCAACTGCTGTTCCTTTTCAATGTCTAAAACTAACAGCTTAATAAAAAAATCCTCTATTTCTGTTTCTCAGACTGTTTATTGCAGTTGTCTGCAAAAACCTGTACCTTTAGATAATGATCTTTATGAAGATCCCCTTAAGGGGTTTATGTCTCACTGAAAACAGAGGCTAAGTTGCTTTATCTAGATGTCTACTAGTTATTAATGGATTCTTGTAAGGTGTGCATATTATTTCCACTTTAAGGTAGTTGAAATAAGTCTAACAATTGGAATATGAAAGATGGCAGTACTATATGATATTGTCCTTGTAGTGTAGATTATAGCTGTGTAATATATATGCAAGAATGAGTTGCGCTGGAATTTAATCACCCCTGGTTTCACCAATGTGACCAGGTCCACAAGCCACTCCCCAGTATAAACTAGGGTATTTCATATCTGGTTGTTACATGGTATCTTCATTATTACTGATTAAAAATACCTTTTAATTTAAGCATTTTCTAAGGTAATTTATTTATGTGCACAAGTGCAAATGTTGTCAAAACTTTATTTGCATTCAAATGCATAGGAAAAATAGGATTATGTAATGTTTTGTTTTTATTTAGCAAACCAGAAAATGAATATTTTCTTTTAGTAAAATAGCTTGTCTGAATTATTATTTAAGGTGCATGCAATATGCTTGAAAAATAAAATGTCTGTCTCATATTTATACATGAAAAATTCTTAGTCTGTTAATAATGCAGTCAACTTTTAGCAAAAGCAAATGTTTGTTTTTATTTCCCTTATCTCTCATTGAAGTCATACATATCTATGCCTAGCTGTGTTCATTCTCTCAAAGGAACTTTGTAAATTGTTTTGTGTATTACTGCAAGTAGTATGATAGCATAACATGCACTGCTGTATTTGTTAATTAAAATTTTCATTCACCACAATTTTGAGGGAGAGGGGCATACCTGGCATCATTAAGTCCCTCAGGGAAATATTTAAAAATATTTTGTAAATCATTGCAAAAAAGTGAGCTATACTCTGCAACAGCGTACTACTTTTCTGATTTTCCTCATATGGCTTTTTGATTCATAAAATCCAGATGGTGGGAGATGTGTTAATGATCCTGTATGTTTCTTGTCTCTCCAATATTCACATTCCCAAACTGTTTCTGATCATTGAAAATGTAATGTTTCTGATTAAAATTAACTTTCCCGAACATGTTTCTGATCAAAGAAAGCAATACAGTGTTTCATACACCCACATCTTTTCTCATCCAGCTCTGCTTTACACATGCAAAAACCATTATTGCTGAGGTGCCCTTGACTTGTCACCATTGAAATTTACTGACTGATGATGTATTAAATTGTTGAAAGCTCAGAGTTCACACACAGAAGAATAAATCCCCATTATAATTCTTTATTACTTAATGATTGACATGCTGTTTCTATCATCGTACAAGACTCAGCCCAGAATGAACCTTAGAATATTATAGTTTCTGTCTTTTCTTTCCTTGTTTTTTGATTTTTTTTTTCATTTCGATACACAGATTACCAAACTCATGGATAGCTGCAGACAATACTGCAGCAGTTCAAATTCAGATGCCAACTGCACATTTAAAAGAAAACATATTTTTTAAGCTATTTTACTTGCTTCTGTTTGCCAATCTGTCTCTCTCTGTATCTTCTTTTACTTAGTTGCATGATCTCATGCTGCTACCTGTGTTTTCCATAGCTCTGACATGCCCTGTCCTGCTACATAGGTTCATATGTGGTCTCCTCAATGTCTTCTCTTCCATTTTGGAAATATCTGCTCAGGAGTGAGGCTTTCATCTGTTTTTCTTTAATGCAATTCACCCTGCCCTTCCTAGTAAAACAGTAGGTGTTATTCAGGATGCTCAGTGTACTTTAGAAAAGTGTTCCACTCTGGCAGTGATATCCTCTAGAAGAAGAAGAATCTATGTGAACTTGTCATGTTTGTAATATTAAGCCAAGATCCAGAGTTATACTGACCGTGCTTATTAAAATTAGCCAGGTTGATGAGGTATGACTTGTTTCTAACCAGTCTGTGCTTTTCAAAATTGATAGTATGCCCCAGAAAAGAAATCAAAGCATGGGAATATTTTTTGAACAAACTTTTATAGTGATTCTAGTGAGACAAATAGGCTTGTTAATAACTACAGCAGCAGCTCTTATTTCATGTATGGGAACTATAAGGCCTATATTATATGCACTGATTTTTTTAATTTAGACTTTTACTTAGCAAGTTACTCCATTTTTGTTTATCTTAAGTAAAGACATAGTCAAGTAATTAAATCCCAGAAATATACATTTTAAGCATTCTCATCAAGAAAACTATGTAAATTGAGAAATACTCACATAGGAAATAAAACTTTTATTAAAATGATAAGGAATAATTGATTTTTTTTACACGCAATGTTTTCCTTTTTGAAACAAAATATTGACTATTTTAATATCTCTCTTTAGCTTGTTGGCAAGAGTGCTCTTAATTTTAGTTGCAGATAGATAATAGCCCTAAGTTATGGAATACCGATTCTCAGATTAAGTAGTTATATTATGCATAAGATCTTCAAACTGATACAAACATTTTTTTAAAGTTTTACATCCTGGTGAATTCCAGTATCAATTTTTAATATAGAGGCGTAGGCTACTAACTTTGTTCAGTCTCACAAAAGAAAGATGTGTGTGCTTACATATTTTGTGAAACCATTAAGCATCAGCTGAATGCTTAGACATGCTTGGGATCTTTAGAACCCATGTAATTTGACATCAGAGCTATTAATCCTTACTAGGATCTTTATAATTTCAGTGAATTGTATCTGAGCACTTAAAAAGGCACCTTTAGTTTAACCCTCTCTTCTCCACTTGTTTGAGCTAAAGTTACATTCTGTATGATATTATATAATTAGCACAGTGGATTAAAACATTGAGATATTAAGGATCTGTTTCATGTTGGCCAAGGTTGGAGTCCCTCAACCTCCATTTGCCTGCTCTGTGACTGCAAGTCACTTAAATTAGATAGTGATCTTGGCCAACTGGGAAATGAATGTAGGCTCCTAAGTGGTTACTTGGACCACATGCCTAGTAACTACCTATGAAACTATTTATTATACCCTAGTATAATTTTATTACTTTTGAGAAGGTAAAATTGAAGTGTCTGTGACTTTGTCTACTGAGGTGTTCACTAGATTCAGGAGTGAGATAAATTCAAGATTACATTCACTCATTTCTAAACAAAAAAAAGTAGGTACTGACTGTATTTCATACTCATAGTCCTTTAAATGTTAATTAAACCTGGAATTAACATTTTGTGAATGGTGAGCCAAGCACTGCTTCCCCAGTAATTGCCCTGCACCTAATAGATGTGCTATATTTGCAGAAAGCTTTAGTTATGCAACTGCTGCAAAGGCAATCTATACACTACTATTTTAAGTTCTATAAAAAATAGAAATACTGCAGCTAATGCACTAAATGCTCTGTCTGACATGAGAAATTGTATAAATAATAACAACAAAACCAACGTGTGCTGGTGTACATTGGCCCAATAACAGTTCTTTAAAAATCCGTCTGGTCAAACATACAATTCACCACGCTGAAAACAGCAATGTGGAGAAAAATCCTTTATTGACAGTGAGCGCTTTCGCCATTCGGCTTCTTCAGACTGTATAACAACCAACATACTTCAATCACCTGTTTAAATACTACTATACATATTCCTATTGGTCAAGCATTAAACAGGGGCAAACATTGTGTGATGTTCGGACTATCCGATTTCAAAAAGCTTTAACATCAAAGTATCCTCGTTAGCGATTAATCACTAAGTTCTAAAAAACATAAAAACAACTAGGTGAGTCTATGCCCCCCGATATCAACGTGGTCACGCTCAAACCTATCATAGAATAAAACATATCAACATTCCATTTGATAGCATACATTGCTGTCTAAATCTATGAATGAGTAAATCCCTATTACGTAATGCTATATTGGAGGCGTTCAGATGCTTAAAAAAAGAAATGGCATTACCATTTAACATCACATTTCCCTCTAATAAGAATACATAGTCATTTCCATGTCATAGGGCAACATCTGCATTCGCTGTTGTTACATGTGATACGTTTGAAATTTAAAATACATCAGACATAATAAAACGTCATTATAGACAAGTAAAAGAAGGTAACAAAACCAACCTGAACCCTATAATCACAATGTGTAATGGGAACTGCGCACACCCCGTATAGCATGTATAACAAGGGTGTCAAATATCGCTAAATCCAAGCTTACCATCACATCGCTCAATTCTTAAAGACAGTGTAATCCACATAGAAAGTGTGTAAGCCAAAACAACAACTGTCTATTGCATGGCGTAGTGACATATTGCAGTCTATATAAGGAAACATAACAAAATATAAAAAATGTGTATAAAACTCATGTAGGTACATGCTCACATCGAGGCTAGTGTAAATACATAGAAATAATGTCATGATAAGAGCTAATCAAATGTACGTCTATACAAAAATACATAAGCCTAGAGCTTGAAACATCTCTAGATTAATTCAAAGAACAGATTCTAATAACGGAAGGGATAATATAAGTATGGGCTCAATATATCTTAGCGTCTCCAAAAACTGGTGTGCCAATAAATACAAACTGACTAAAATCAATAATCCATAATATAAAAAGATATATAAAAGAAATATAAATAGTTCATGTTATAAAAATGTAAAAATCTAACTTCCAACACATCTAGTTCCATATTCACACACAGGAAGTGCAGGCAGTCAATAAATCCTAATGCTTAGGCACATGCAATTTCCTTTTCCTAAGGAAAGGTTTGACCTGAACCTTGTCATTCAGGCCTGGATGTTGGTCCGCCCTATACCTAATAATCCATTTCATTTCGTTTTCAAGTGTAAAATTGACAATATCTCCACCCCTTTTATTAAATTCAATCTTCTGAATAGCAAAAAACCTAAAGGTATGGGTGGCTCCTAATTCCTTGTGGTGTTTAGCCAAGGCGTTAAACATCGACCCTATCCTAATATGGTACACGTGTTCCCTTATGCGTTCCCTCAATGACCTGTTGGTTTTACCAACATAGAACGCAGGGCATACTTCACAGGTGGCCATATATACTATATTTAAGCTACTACAGGTTGTATTTGTGTGAAAATTAAACACACGCTTGGTGATGGGGTGAGTTAAACTCACTGTATCATTGATATATATACATTGATTACATTTCCCACAGGGCGTCGTATTAGTTAAATGTGTGTTGTGCCTTTCTGTATTAAGGCTACTCCTAGGTTTACACAATAGTCTCTTCAGATTTGGTTGATTTTTGTACACTACACTCAAACTTGGTCCAACAACATCTTTTATTTCATTATCTAATAATAAAATGTCCCAATGTTTTTCCATAATCTGTTTCACATCAAACGAATCTCTTGTATAGAACATAGATGCTCTGTTTGTAGTCACCGGTGATGGTGTGTCCATCGCCATAACTGGTACAGGTTCTGAAAAATAAGGTTTAGCCTTGGTTCCTCTGAGAGTATTAACATTCGTTAATTGTGAATCTCTCCACTAGGGTCCTGAATACATACGAAGAGGAAGTATTGAATAAGGGACTCAGCTTTATTCCTACTAAAAGAGGTAATGTTGTTGATTCCATAATTGATATCAAAATGTTTATTAGAAATGTTCAGTTGAAGCTTGAGTTTGGCAATATAGTTGAAAGACGAAATTTCAGTGATTTTCGACCAAATAGTGTATACATCCCCCAATTACATCCACTGCTTGACGTGTACTCAAGGATGATAGAAAATGACATTCATAGTCACTTTGAAGATACGCAAAATGCTCAATATAAACACAATTTAAGTTACAAACATAGACAAGCACTTAAGGACCTAAGAAATGACAATACCCTGGTGATTAGACCTGCTGATAAAGGGGGACCAATTGTCCTAATGGATGTATCAGATTATGATAGGAGAATGTATCTCCTTCTGGAAGACCCTTCCTCCTATTTGAAAATAGACATGGCAATGGTTAAGGAGAAAGTTTTGCAGATTTATTACATGCTTGATGAGTTATTAGCATCTAATAATATCACCAAGGAAATATATAATTATTTCAAAGTGTGCAATCCCCTCATTCCTATCATACAAGGCCTCCCCAAGGTTCACAAGTCCTGTACAGAACCCCCCATGAGGCCGATTGTAGCAGGGCAGGGGTGGGTGACCGAACCGCTATCCATTTTTATTGAATACCATCTAAGGCCGTTAGTAAACAACAATTGTACTATTCTTAGAGATAGTAAACAGTTCCTATTGGATCTATATTCATACACGAAACATTTAGATGATGATGCATACTATCTCTTGGTAACTCTAGACGTTGTGAGTCTTTTCACTGTAATCCCCAATGATTTAGGGATAGAATATATCCAGGAATACCTTAAGAACCATTCTGATTTTACACCAGTGAAAATAGAGTTTATTGCCCTGTTATTAGAAACTGTTCTATCCAATAACATTTTTATGTTTGGAGAGGACATCTTCTTGCAGAAGGACGGCGTGGCTATGAGCACCTCCTGTGCCAATAGCTATGCCAACCTTGTCATGGCCCAATGGGAGGAGGCATTCCTTTTTAAATCACAGCTGTTTCAGGAACATGTAGGTCTATACCGTAGATTCGTGGACGACCTCTTTTTTATTTGGACAAGTGATATAGAAACACTGTTGAGGTTTGTAGACAGTATAGACAATTCAACCAATTTTCTCAGATTTACATTAACTTACTCACACGACCAGGTTTCGTACTTAGATGTGAATGTCAGTAGATTAAGTAATGGGTTACTCAACACATCAGTACATAGAAAGCTGTGTCATAGGAATACCATTCTTCATAGAGATAGCATGCACCCCAAGTATGTTTTTAACAACATTATGAAAGGTCAGATAATTAGGGCCTCTAGATTGAATCCCTCTGAGGAAGGTTATTTGAATGAATTGGATGGGTTAAAGACCAAGTTTGTACAAAGGGGCTATGATACTAAAATATTTGACCACACATCCATGAATGTTAATACTCTCAGAGGAACCAAGGCTAAACCTTATTTTTCAGAACCTGTACCAGTTATGGCGATGGACACACCATCACCGGTGACTACAAACAGAGCATCTATGTTCTATACAAGAGATTCGTTTGATGTGAAACAGATTATGGAAAAACATTGGGACATTTTATTATTAGATAATGAAATAAAAGATGTTGTTGGACCGAGTTTGAGTGTAGTGTACAAAAATCAACCAAATCTGAAGAGACTATTGTGTAAACCTAGGAGTAGCCTTAATACAGAAAGGCACAACACACATTTAACTAATACGACGCCCTGTGGGAAATGTAATCAATGTATATATATCAATGATACAGTGAGTTTTACTCACCCCATCACCAAGCGTGTGTTTAATTTTCACACAAATACAACCTGTAGTAGCTTAAATATAGTATATATGGCCACCTGTGAAGTATGCCCTGCGTTCTATGTTGGTAAAACCAACAGGTCATTGAGGAGCATAAGGGAACACGTGTACCATATTAGGATAGGGTCGATGTTTAACGCCTTGGCTAAACACCACAAGGAATTAGAGCCACCCATACCTTTAGGTTTTTTGCTATTCAGAAGATTGAATTTAATAAAAGGGGTGGAGATATTGTCAATTTTACACTTGAAAACGAAATGAAATGGATTATTAGGTATAGGGCGGACCAACATCCAGGCCTGAATGACAAGGTTCAGGTCAAACCTTTCCTTAGGAAAAGGAAATTGCATGTGCCTAAGCATTAGGATTTATTGACTGCCTGCACTTCCTGTGTGTGAATATGGAACTAGATGTGTTGGAAGTTAGATTTTTACATTTTTATAACATGAACTATTTATATTTCTTTTATATATCTTTTTATATTATGGATTATTGATTTTAGTCAGTTTGTATTTATTGGCACACCAGTTTTTGGAGACGCTAAGATATATTGAGCCCATACTTATATTATCCCTTCCGTTATTAGAATCCGTTCTTTGAATTAATCTAGAGATGTTTCAAGCTCTAGGCTTATGTATTTTTGTATAGACGTACATTTGATTAGCTCTTATCATGACATTATTTCTATGTATTTACACTAGCCTCGATGTGAGCATGTACCTACATGAGTTTTTTATACACATTTTTTATATTTTGTTATGTTTCCTTATATAGACTGCAATATGTCGCTACGCCATGCAATAGACAGTTGTTGTTTTGGCTTACACACTTTCTATGTGGATTACACTGTCTTTAAGAATTGAGCGATGTGATGGTAAGCTTGGATTTAGCGATATTTGACACCCTTGTTATACATGCTATACGGGGTGTGCGCAGTTCCCATTACACATTGTGATTATAGGGTTCAGGTTGGTTTTGTTACCTTCTTTTACTTGTCTATAATGACGTTTTATTATGTCTGATGTATTTTAAATTTCAAACGTATCACATGTAACAACAGCGAATGCAGATGTTGCCCTATGACATGGAAATGACTATGTATTCTTATTAGAGGGAAATGTGATGTTAAATGGTTATGCCATTTCTTTTTTTAAGCATCTGAATGCCTCCAGTATAGCATTACGTAATAGGGATTTACTCATTCATAGATTTAGACAGCAATGTATGCTATCAAATAGAATGTTGATATGTTTTATTCTATGATAGGTTTGAGCGTGACCACGTTGATATCGGGGGGCATAGACTCACCTAGTTGTTTTTATGTTTTTTAGAACTTGGTGATTAATCGCTAACGAGGATACTTTGATGTTAAAGCTTTTTGAAATCGGATAGTCTGAACATCACACAATGTTTGCCCCTGTTTAATGCTTGACCAATAGGAATATGTATAGTAGTATTTAAACAGGTGATTGAAGTATGTTGGTTGTTATACAGTCTGAAGAAGCCGAATGGCGAAAGCGCTCACTGTCAATAAAGGATTTTTCTCCACATTGCTGTTTTCAGCGTGGTGAATTGTATGTTTGACCAGACGGATTTTTAAAGAACTGTTATTGGGCCAATGTACACCAGCACACGTTGGTTTTGTTGTTATTATTTGTTCATATCAGCTGGTGTCTTACCCTACGTCCTGGAGTGACTTTTTGACTTTACATGAGAAATTGTATGTTGTACACAGGCAAATTAGGTAGCATATGGTCAGACAAAATAGTCATGTATTTCACCAAGATATTTCAAATAGGCTGCTCTTATCATAGGATCATAGGAGGTTACAGCCTCAGGGCCCTTAACAAGCCTAGCCAAGTCTGACCCGTATTCCCAAGGGTGTCTGGTTCAAGCAGAGACTAAAATCAGCACCTATTGCCTCTGGCCAAGAGGGACACAGTTGGAACCCCTAGGGTGAATTTTCAGTTACCCATCCAATTGTCCAAATTATGTTTAAATAGGGCCAATGAGGGGCTTTGTTTAACATGAATAGGAAGCTTGTTCCAAAGGTGGGGCAACCTCTGTAAGAGAAATCTGTCTCTCCAGCAAGTTCTGTTGGTGTCACATACCAGGTTAAGGTCCTTTGAGTGAGTGACTCATGTGCCATTTGATTTGTGAATGTGCAAGATTTCCATTAAAACTGGGTCAAAGATTACTCTATATGCAAGGCACAGGTCACCTCTGAGCAGTCTGTATGACACAGAGAAAGTGGCAATGATTTTAGTCTGTCCACATAAGACAGATCTTGAAGACCCTGAATTTTCTTTGTAAGGAACCTTTGTGGTCTCTCCAATTGCTGCAGGTGTTTGGAAAGGAACATACCAAAGGGAGTGGTGTACTCTGTTATTGACCTGATGAGGGAAGAGTACAGGGGGGTTATAATCTCTTTTTTACTGGAGGCAATGTATAAATGTTCTATCAGTGTGACACATTTCCAGTGCATTTGAAGTATAAATATGCAGTACCCCCCATACCTTTCACCTATACAGATTTTCACAAAATGTCAAGATTTTTGGCTAATATTTTTGGTCTGTTCATAAAAATGTGTGGTTTTCCTGGCAAATCACTGGGATGATCTGAGGACTGAGGTCACTAAACAATATCATACATTTGAGTTTCAGACTTCGCATCATTCAGAAAATAAATGTTAAAACAAACCGTTTACTCTACCAACTTTCTAAGTTTATAAGAGCAATATTTAAAACATGTCCCTATTTCTGGGTCTTTGCCCCTCATTTTGTCAGAGTTTGTCCAGAATTCTTGCACTAACAAGTTGAGAGGTATGGTTCCCCCTTTATATTCTAGTCCATACCAAGTCTAATTTCATCACATATGACAAGAAAAAGTCTATGTAAACATCCAATATTGTATATTAGTTAAGCAAGACTGTTGTTACCTTAAGAAAAGTTTGAGGTGGGGGTCGTGGCCAAGATGGCTAACTGAAAACAGGGGAAAGCTCTGTAACTGAAAACTCTTTTTTGACAAAAATATTAAATAAAATAAAAGTTTTGAAGACACTTGATAACTGTTTACTTTCAAAAATAGTGAGAGAAAAGAATTATAGTCAGAATTTCACTAGAAGATGTAATTTTCTTGTCAGAATTTTATTTAAGTGGTTAAGATAATAGAGACCACAAAATGAGCCATTCAAAATTGGTACTAAGGATTCTTCTGTCAAAAAGATATCCAGTCATTAATATAAAGCTTGTAGGATACCTCAATGAAATGGACAAACTTGATACTAAAATAGAAAATTTTAAAGAAGAATGCAGAAAATTGACAATTTAGAAACACTTATGAAGCAGCAAAGTGTACACACTAATAGCGTAGAAGAAGCCCTAAATTACCATGAAGGGAGAATAACTTAGGTGAGTCCCAAGCTGAATTTTAAGACAACTGACATATAGATAGATTTGATGATTTAGAAAATAAACTAAAATGAAACAATGCCATAATATATGGTGCACCTGAAAGATATGAGGAAGATAACATGGACTTTTTAAAAACCTGGTTGAATAAAAACTTGAGCCTGTCTGAAACTTTCTTTTAGGATAGAGGGGGCTCATAGATCTTTAACACCTTCAAAAAAGTAAATCTCACCTCCTCATTCAATAGTAAATTATTTGTCAAGCATGGAAAAATATCAAATAACAAAAGCAGCACGGTCTAACCCATCTATTAAAATAGGTGAGCACCTAATCAGGTTAATGACTATTCTAGTAAGTTAATGAAGTAAAGGGAAATGTGCTTGCCATTGATTAAAGAACTTAAAAAGCAACTGTATTGTTTCCCTCAAAGATGAAATTCTTCCTTCTTGGAGGAATCAAAATATCTGATACACTAGAAAAGGCATCTACATTTGTCAATAAAACTAAAATTCTCAGCATCACTGAACAAATAAATTGGAACATTTCATTCCTAAAGAGAAAATGTGAGCAGCTGAATATGCAGAAAACTTCTTTCAAATTTAAAAATAAAAATGAGTAACTTTTATCTTCTGATTATATGATTTTAGTTTATTGAAGCAATACATTTATCCTTTAAGTAAATGATTAATTTAGGACTATGCCTGAAATCAAATGTAAGTATGCCATGGGCTTTAAACATAAGCATACTACATGTTTGGGAATATTAATATTTATTAAATTTGCTATATCTGTAGTAAAAGGTTTTAATATTTAATTTGAGCTAAAGATATAAATGCATTGCTAAATGATAAATTGCATATTTGTTTTGTTGGAATGTCAGTAAGATACAGTATATAAGAAATGGAAACTTTAGCCATATATAAGATACAAATTTTGTTTCTATTAATTTTGTGCATTATAGGGTTAAATGAACATCAGCTATAAACAATATGTTGAATAGCAGTGTTAAAGTATTAGTGACTGTGTGGTGTTTGTTCTTTGTCACATTCCTTTCACAGATTGCATATAAAACAGCACTTCAATATGAGCTTGAGACCAAAGAATGTTTTTTTTATGTAAAAACAATTTGAAACTTTCTTTTACTTACTGCCTGCTCCTTGAGGTTCTTGGTGATAAGCGGGGTATCTGATGAATTCAAATATTCAGCACTGACATTCAAGACAACAGGAAGTGAAAGAATCATGGCTGCAGTGATGAAGGGAATTGAACTGTACATCAAATGGATATGTGAAACATATTCAAAATAACTTTTTTTAACTTCAAAAATGTTTATTTGGAAGAGAAGAATTAGAAGTACAAGAGATATAGTAATGTTATGTGTTATGTTATTTCTCAAATTCAATTTACTTGAACTACAATAAATGATGATAATTAAGGTGTAGTGCCATCATTCCCAACTGTCTATAATGGGAAAGAGTGACTCAGACATGTTTTTGCTTGCTAAGATAGTTTAGGAGGACTAGGAAACATGAGAAACCAGGATAAGGTATGGGGCTAGCAATAATGTATGTAATGATTTGTCATATTCCTATGCTGTAGTTAAATGTTAAAGTTAGGATCTGAAACACAAACCTGAACGGTAATGCATAATAATTAAAGGCTTACATTTAAGCTAGAAAGGCAAGAGCATATTTTTATTTATATTTAAGATTAGTTATGCTATTAGATATAAAAATGGGTGAGTTTCATTTGAATAATATACAAATGCATAGGGGATGACATTCTTAATGTAATAAAAGAATAAAGTTAGCGAGTCAGAAGTGTATGCACCTACCGCAAACTCTTTTAATGATACTTCATAATTAACATTAAGGGGAAGTGAGAACTGACATTCAAATTGGTCTATGATGGGGGACTACAGAAATTCAGGTTACATGGAATGGGGTAGAATACCAGAGGATAAATAAATGTGAAGGTAACACAAGTAGATGGGAAGCTGACTGTACAGAAAAGATGCATTATAGTTGTGCCTGCACATTGAAATATAATATTATATAGATGCTCACATAATTTCCACAGAAATTAGATAAAATGACATCTGGAAAGATCTTGACATCTAAATCAGATATAGTTACATAATCCCAAAGGTTCTTTGCATATCGCACATCACTGGGTTTATCAGGGCTATTTGAGCTAAGTCATTTTGCAAGTTGAAGCAGGGGTATGCAGACTTTTATTACTGCATAAGTTCTTTCATTTCTGATAGAGATCAAGGTGAATTTTCTAAGATTTTCGGACAGGTAGAGGGAAAAACAATTCAAAATGAATATAATGAAGCATTTAAGTGGATTATAAGCTACAGATATTTTCAGATTGTATTAAAAGCAGATTTATTTCACCAAATGCATTAATGTGTGTATATTTAAGAATTAATTTACTTAGTAAAATGAGTCCTAGATATTTTGATATTTATCATACTGAGGGAGATATATAAAGATTAGGTATAGTCACTTATATTGTTAAAACAAATGTAGAGTTTTGTTCGAGTTATAGAATCTGTATATATTATTCAGCATGACAAATGTACAAATACATTAACTTTCTTGTTGTATAACAGTATGTTTAATTTAGACTGCTTAACTCTAAAGTCTCACAGATGACTTCTTCATGTTATGTTCTATTCTGCTTTACTTTAAATTCTAAAGATTTGATTATCTTACTCTTTAAATAATCAAATTCTCTAGAAATGTTTGGTAGATCATTCCATTAATATTGCATAAATAGATATGTATTATACATTATTTATCAATTTATTCCTTGAGATTAATTTATATAGATTATTAATCTTTAAAGTCTTAGAGGCAAATAATTTAATTAAATCTGAAGTCTTTTAACTTATATGTATTATTATAGCAATCATTTGAAAGTTACTGTAGCTTTTGGCACGTTCTTAAGGAAATTTTGATTTCTCTCTGGTGGAAGGATAGTTTCTCTGTTTGACTGGTAATTTAGGAACTTTGGTATCCACAGATGGCAGTGTTTTATGAGTAATATATATGATTACAGCTGTATATTTGTTTTTGTTCTCATTGCTTAGAAGTTTTAGTAATTTAGTTTATAGAAAGAAAGTAGTGTTAGAGGCAAACATTAGGGTTCTAATCATAACAGTAATTTGGTAGATTAATGCATCCTATTATATCTCAGTAAACAACTTTATTCCAAATTATAAAGTGTGGATAACTTTAATTTAGCATCTGTCAAAGTAAATGGATTAAGTAATGGAAACAAAAGGAAAGCATTAATAAAGTGTTTAAAACAGAGGGAACATTATCTACCAAATGAGTCTCTTGCAAAAATATAAATATATGTATTATTTAAATAATATAGGCTATGAAGTATTATCATGTGTTTCTAATAACAAACAAGAGAGGAACTCCCATGCTATGGAAGAATCTACTGTAATGTCTAGGGTTATAAAATCTTCAGTTTAATAGCAAGCTCTGTACATTAGCTAATTTTTTGCTAGCTCCATGGAAGAGGTGTACTTGTGGCAAAACATCACGTACATTTATCACAGGGTCACTGGAATGGTAGTTTAATATTAGCTGGAGATTTTAGCTCTATGTCTAGTACTGAAGATACAAATGAGCAGAAGAAAGCTAAAATTGTAGCACCAGCTAAAGTATTAAATAATCACATTGATAATAGCTTAACTGATTTAGTAATGCAAGCAGAAGAAAAGTCATTATTCTTCATTCATTATTATGCACACAGTACACAAACTCAGATTGATATGATTTTTCTTCCATAGAGCTATTTGATAAAGTTAATTATTTTAAAACTAGTCCCTGGCCTTTATCTGATCATAATACATTAAGCATTACTCTAACAATGGATTTAAGGAAATTTCAAATTATTTACATAATTCCAGCATATATGATGAAATGAAAAGGATTTAAAAGTTATCTTAAAGAACACATACAATGCTTTATTTTCTTAAATGCTAATGGCCAGGTTAATGAAATCATATCATGGGATTCTTTAAAAATGCATATTAAGGATAGACTGGGCAAGTAGTCCAGTAACAAAAGTAGAGTATGACAAAGTTATTAGAAATACACAAAATACATAAAGCAAGATTCGAACAAAGAAATTAGATAATAAAATAATTTTAAAAAGCAATGTCAAAATATCAACTGTTTCTAACACAAAGCAAAGATAGCTTTAAAAAATTAAGACTGGAAAGATATGCAATGACTCCAAAAAATCTTCACAGAATCTTCACAGAATAACTAATGTAAGTAAGACATTAAGTAAAAAGTTCAAATCAATAATATTAGAAATCCCCATACTAATAAGCTTACTTTAGATGAAGAAGAAATGCTTAATATTTTTAAAAACATTTATGAGGATCTTATTAAAGATAAAAATATGATTGCAAAGTTGATTAGTAGTTAAAGAAAATTACCAATAAACTAAATGACCAACATATTTTGCTATTAAATAAACCTACTGCCTTAGCTGAAATTAAAGATGTATTAAAGAAAGGAAAAATGGCACAGTTCCAGGATTAGAGAGTTTAAATATGGAATTATACAATTTCCTTCCATTAAATGTTTTAGAATTAGTGAATGAAGCTTTCATGATGATCCAGAATGCTAAATTTCCTCCTTCATGGAAATGTTCTGTAATATTGCCTATACTTAAATAAGAAAAGGATAAACATTAAGTTTCATATACACATATTTCATTATTAAATCCCTCCATTCCCAAATAACCTTACACATGGGATTAGGGTGTTACTTCAACAGTGACAGTCATCTAGAGACAAATGTCACAACAGTGGGTGGCTAACCCAGACATAGTTATTTCATTATTAAATGTAGATTATAATATATTTGCTTCCATTTTCATTATAATATTAAGAAATATAGTAGATTAATAATGATCAAATGGATTTATTGTCAGTAGATTAATTTTGAATTTAACAGATAGTTTGAACAAAAAATTGGCTCTAATTAGCTTGGATTTTGAAAGAGACTTCGATTCTGTGGATTGGAACTACCCATTTAAAACCTTGGAAGCCTTTGCATTTCCAGGAAAATTTATAGGTATGTTAAGAAATTTATTTAGTGATTCTAAATCATATATTAAAATTGAAAGTTGTTTTTCTCAAGGTCTTATCTTAAATAAAGGCACAAAACAAGGATGTCCCCCATCTCTTTTATTATTGGCATTAGTCATTGAACCCTTAGCTAATAGCATGAGAAGTAATGATAAAACTGATTTTTAGTAATAAGGATTTTCAATCTAAAATACAGCTTTTTGCAGATGTTTTATTAAGTAGAGGAGATCAAAACAACTCAAATAAATAGATGAAGAAATTGAAAAGTTTCAAATAATATTGGAATTTAATAATAATGAAACTATAATGATGAATAAACTACTAGATTGTAAGTTAAAAGATAAATATAAATATAATTGGGAAGGACAATAATTAAAATATTTAGGAATAATAAATTACCAAGATGTTAGTAAGATCATTAATTATAGTTTTGAAAAAATGAAGTATTACACTTTATTAATAAATAGAATTGATATTTTTTTACTTATGAAGATAAGTTAGTTCTTGTTACTTATTACATTATTATAATACCTAAAATTATTTATGTATTGCATTCTGCAACTTTAACATCTGATAAAGGTGAGGAAATCATAATAGACTCTGTGAATATGGTGGTATTAGCTTTCCTGATATATAATCATATTCCATTGCAGCAATTTTTAATTCTGCTATACTCTGGATAGATTCAACTTATAGAAGTCAATGGAAAACCATTCAATAACAGATTATATTAAATTCATATAGCTTTACTAAACATGATTAGTTGGAAATATTCCACGATTACTTCATCTGGTTAATAAAACATACTTTAGAAGGAAATTCATTTAAATGTTTGGATATATGAAATCAAACCAAACAACAGCTAAGACATATATTTATAAAATCCAAATTTCAAAATGGAAAATCTTGTATTTTTCCATTACACACATATCTGGGCTTATGGAATCTCATGTTTATTTGCCAGTAATGCAGAGTTTCTTAGTAATTATTCATGTAACTATGTATTGTTGGAGCTTTTCTCCCTGGGCCTCCACTGAAAACAGGCTCCCCGAGCCCAGTGGACCTCCCCGGTCATCAAACTGGAATAAATAAATAAATAAATAAATAAATATGATTGTTAAAAAGAAATAGGTAAGTATAATGGTAGGATTGCTTTGAAAAAGTGAAAGCTAAAACATCAGAAAGTTTAATTAAAAATGATAAATTGGATGAGTCTGTTAATCAACTAATACTATATATTAAAAATAAATTAGATAACTTTGTGAATAATATCAGTGAAAAGGAGCAAAGCATTATCCATCCCATTATATGACTATATGGGTGCTATTATTGAAAGTAAATCAACATACAAAGGATGTTTGTCTAAGTTGTATAAGTTAATTATAAATAAATTTGATGCAAAGTTTTAGAATTTTTTAGATAGAGGATTAAATGACTCAGTTGATAAGAATTCAATTGTACTAATATCAGTTAGTCAAATCTCTTTGAGGTTATATTGGAAAGCTTTTTTATGTTGAAATATACACATACAGTATTTTTCACCCCTTATAACATTTTCGAATTTAGTAAAGCAACTTCTATCTGCTGGAGATACAGTGCAGAAATAAAAGCTGATTAGGCACGTATGTTTATGGATTGTAAAATATTAAATGATTATTGGAAAAATAAATCATTTTTAAAGGACTATGGTCAAATAATTGCTCTTTGACTAAGATCAACAATACTAATGAGTATTCCACTTGCATTGTCTGTAAAAACAAATAACAAAAAATGTCTCCTTTCAGGAGCTAGACAAAAATTACAAAAATTGGAAAACAAATTTGGTTCCTATGTTTAAAGAACTTTTATATTTAACAACAATTTGATGTAAAACTGAAAAAGAAGTGATTAGAATAAGGTCTCTGAATAATATTAAGACATTTAGTTGCTGGTATAATCTTGAAATGTTATTGAACTACCAAGATAATTAATTTAAGTACATTAAATTACTCTTATGGTTTAATGTGCTTCTGACGCAATGTGACATTATATGTAACATTGGATTTCTTCCTTTTTTGTATATATGTTAATCCAATAAAAAAAATTAAAAAAAAAAGTTTTGACTGTTTAATTTGTAAAGAATTCTTTGTCTGTAAGATCCCTTCAGAAAACCAGGTGGCAATGCCCTCATTATTATCAAATGATCATGTTAATTTTAGTTCACTTGATCTTTTACTTCTCTTTAGGTTTAAACATTCAAAGGTCCCTTTTAACAGTATATGTCTATACATCTTCCAGAACTTTTGATAAACCAAAACTGGGACTTTCCACCAATAACATGTAGCAAACATTTTCAGCTTCACTGGTACAGTCAGTGTATATTAAATTCAGCTGAAAATCTTTATCAGTTGAATTCAGCTGAAAAAAACTTTATCAGTTGAAGTGTTAAACATTTTTAGTGCTAGAGAACATTCCTGCGCAGTTTGGACTTTGAGTGTTGTCTATATTTTGCTTATTTATTTCTTAATGTAATCTTTGTTGAATTACTTGTTCCTTTATTTTTTTCTTTATAAGTCAACAAAGTAGCCAATCTATTATTCTTATATCATACTGAAGAGTGCTAACATCAATTGTTTTTTTTATTTCAGTTATTTAGTACATCTCCCATATATGTCTTAGTGAATAACATTAGTGGTGCTTCACTGAGCTCTTTGTTCAATGCTTTAAAATCATTGTTGGGGATTTCATTAGGCCCAGAGTGATTTATTAACATGTTTTGCTTAAGTACCCTAACATAATAACTACTAATAGTAAAATGTATACATATCTGTTTAGATTGCTTAGTGCAAAGTGAAACTTTTAGTCAAACTGGAGCTTAAATTATAACTGTTCAGAAAGTAGTTATCAAATTAGATGAAGTGTCCTGATATTGTTTACTAAATCCAGTGTTCTGTGTTCAAACACTGTAGAAAACTTTATAGGTAAAGAAGGTCCTCTTTTTGTCCTTTAACAGTTTCCTAATCCTGCTTGGATTTTTTGATATCCTCATTTACTTGTTCTTTGATGTCAACTGATACTTTGTTATATAGTGCCTTGGTGCTAGGGGAACCCATCACCTTCCATCACTTGTAGATCTTACTTTATTATGAATGTACGCTTTTCATTTATGTAATAACATAAAGACTTTACTGCTGATTTTATTATTAATTTGCCTGGGTGTTATTTTAAACAGCAGTACTTTTTAGACAGCCCACAGTTTAGTTACATTTATATCAGTAAATTTCTGATACAACTCCACTGATGCAAGAACAGTTTAGCAGTCAGATCTACACCAATAGCCATTCAATGCTTATTTTTTATTTCACTTTCCTGGCCTATAATATTCTTAACAATATCCATCAGTGAACTTAGAGGTAAGTGGCCATTATCTGAAAATACTAAAATTAAGAATTCTTTTTATTTATTTTGTCTCTCACTCTAACCTTTGTTGACTAGGTTTGTTCCACTAGACTACTGTCCGCTTTCAATTGGGAGACTTAAGGTGGTACTTATACTATGGAAAATTTGGCCAGGGCATCTGGTAACTTCCCATACTCTTCAATGTAGGTAGAACACATTCATCTGTAATACACTTGGCTTCCTGTTTGTGTTCCAGGTGTGTAGGTGATCTGGAGAATCAGGAAGTAGTATGACACATGTAAATGAAGTGAATAGAGATATGGAGAAGGAGATTTCGAATATTGATACAGCTGAACCTGTATGTGAAAGGCAGCTAAGGAATATGGAAGAAGCTGAGAACTCATATGTGCTGAAAGTGAAAGAGAAGAAAGATGTGATGGAGCAGTGGTAGAGTCAGAAGACATGTTTCAGCAGAGGTTGTTTGAGGGAGAAGGGGAAAGCCAGCCGGAATGTATTGTTACAACCCTTCAATCCAGAGGATTTCAGGATGATTATTTAAAAGATCTAATGAATCAAAGTGAGATGGAAAGTGAAGTTGCAGCATTGTGGGGCAATATAATGGAAAAGATACAGCAGGAAGGTGGGAAGAAAGCAGTCAGTAAAGAAATTGTATCCACAGACAGTGAAGGAGGGAGAAAGAAGAGTCAAGGAGGTGAAGGAGATAAAGGCAAAGTTTACAGTATGAGTAAGTAGCAAAAAAGAAAAAGCATTACACAAGTATGAAGTATGGGACTTGGTGATTGTACCATTGGGCATGACTGCAAAAGAGTTAAGAGCATTTATTCTTATCAATAAAGAGACATTTGTGACATAATATTTGAAACTGGGCAGGCCATGGAAAATTTTATAGAAAAATATGAACAAAGAAAGAATGACAATCCGTGATCAGGTTTTGTTGCAAAATTCTTCTATAGAGAGTTACAGTTCAATTCAGAACTGAGATTTAAGCCAAAGAATTAAAAGAACATTTATTGTGCTTTTGTAAAGAGGTTATGGACTGGAGGATATAAATGTGGGGTTATATTAAAGATGGAAAATGATAATATGATACATATCCCCAGTGTAATTAATGTTAATGGTAACAGAGGTTTTGTGAAATATAGGGGACAGCCTAAGGCATGTTTTTCCCCCCTGTGGAAAAGCTAATCATTTAATTAGTGAATGTGTTTAAAGAAAATGTGTTATATGTGGCAAAACCTATCATGATGTAAAAGTGTGATTTAAAATGCAAGAAATGTGGTGACACTGGACATACACAGAGTATGAAGAAAATGTGGATAGTATGCATAGCATGGCTAAACAAACTGTACAAATTGTTGAGCATGATAAAAATAAAGGGAATGAACAAGACGGGCAGATTGAGATACAAAATATAGAAATAAATATAAGAGAAGAAGAGAAAGAAAAAGAAGAGGAGTCTATGGATACAAGCAAAGAAGAACATGCAAATTGACAAACAGTAAGAAGAAAGAAAAATTCTCTAGGGAAAAAGAGTGAAAGAAAGGAAAAAAAGTTTAAATGTATTTTTACAAATGAAACCAAAAAAAGGTAAAGGATGAGAAACATAACATATTAATTTCTGTTTAAAGGATGAAAATATTAGCTTTAAATGATAACAGTATGAAAAATGAATGAAAATATTAAGAGACGAATAGGAATCTTAGAATGCTGTATGCTAGTAAATGTTCACATTATTGTATTAGAGGATATTACATTATTAATGGAAAAAGAAAGGAAACAAACTGAAAAGTTATGGGATGGGCCTATCATTTGGAATATGGGAATAGATATTTGTTATGGGATATGCATATTATGCTAAAAACATTAAGCTATTAGATGTTATCATTATTGAATTCGGATGTATTACAGTATTAGATGCAAAGTGTAGTAGGAATGTATATATAATTATTACTATATATGCTTATGTTATAAAAAAAATCAGGAGACTTTAATTGCAACTTAAGAACAGATAAGAGAAATAGTAGTGATGTTAAAATAGTAAATAAAATTATGAAATGGGCTAAATTATATATATGGGACAATATACATTGGACTTACAGAAGAAGTGAAATAAAAACTGAAATCAATTATTTTTGGATATCAGATAGTATAAAATAATACATAAAGGAATAAAGGATTTTCAGATTATATAGAGATATGGATAAAATAGATGAAAAGGAAGTATGTAAAAACAGGGAAAGGAATTAAAAGAAAGAATGAAAAATAATTAAAACAAGAAGATAGGAAAGAAAGAAACAATTAAGTCATGGAAAGATCATATAAATATGAAAATGTTTTATGAAAATTGGAAAAGTTGGTGGATATGTTTTAAAGAAAAATATGAAAAGTGTTTTGTAGAATCAATTGAGAATAAGAGACAAAAATAAAAATATAAAACAGTAAGCCGAGCTATGTTTAGATAATTGATAAATAAAGAACTTTTTGTGAAAAAGAGAAAAAATATATGGATTAAATTAAGCAAGGATAAGGATTTCTTTTTATATAAATCAAAATATTGCTTACAAGGAAAAAAGAAATAGGCTCTATTTAAGTAAATTGAAAAAAGAAATTAAGAAACTAATAAGGGAATTAAAGAATAAAGAAGAAAAGAAAGTAACAACACAAGAAGGTATATCTGCAATTATTAAAAAACATATGAAACCATAATTTATGAAGAAACAAATTATTCAAAATCAAAAGTACGAAGTTAATAAATTAGTTAAAGAAGGTAATTAAAGTTTGGAACAAAGATAACTTTGAAAGAGTTAAATTATGTATTAAAAGACAGTAAAATAAATACTGCAACATGGTTAGAAGATATTGAATACCATGTGTATAGTCAAATGGAAATATGGAAAAAATAATATTTAAGAGATACTGAATGAATAGTTAGCTTTGGGAATAATGGATGATGAAATATGCACAGAAGTAATAATATTTGTGTGGAACAAAACGTGAAAAGGAGGATATAAAGTATTGGAGACCAATAGTTTTAAATAACACTGACTATAAAATACTGATGGAAATAATAACTATGAGGTTAAGAAATAAAATGGATAAGTTACTTGATCAAACAATATTTGGTAGAAAGGGGAAAGGAAGTCAAGACTTATGGATTCTAAGATAACTAATAGATGATATGATAAATAAGAAGGTGGAAACCAAGGTCATGATAGGAGATTTAAGTACAACATGAGTCTTTATGGGTAATTGTAGAAGCTTATAATATAAGTAAGAAAATAATACAGATAATAAAATCAGTTTTTGAGAAGAATAAGGTTAAAATAAATGTGAATGGCTGGATAACTGAGAAAATAAACATAGGACATGGAATAAGACAGGGATGCCCTGCTAGTAACATTATGTTTTCTTTAGTCATAGATGTCATAGTCAATAAAATTAATAAAGTCAGATTTTGCAGGATATAGAATGACAAAAGAAGTATGTTTGCCTATAATATATACATACACAGACAATATTGTATTAATCACTAGAAATAAAGGATGAAAGAAGCAAGTAAGGAGTTAAATATTTTATTAAAAAAGCTAGGTTTATGCATAAATGAAGAAAAAAATAAAGGTTTTGGTTCTGAAGAAAATATAAAAAATATAACATTTAATGAAAAATCAATAGAAGTATTAGGAATAGTATTTGGATTAGATGAATATAAGAATAAGCAATGGGAAAAGGTGTTCTAAGAAATTAAAGAAATATGTATATTTTTGAAAATATTTAGATTATCATATAGGAAGAAAGTATATTTAATAAATTCTATTTTATTAGGAAAAATAGCATACATAGCTAACACCTACATGTTGCCAAAAAATATGAGAAAGAATTAATATCGGTTATATTTTCCTTTATATGGGGATTGAGATTGAACCCAGTTAAGAGGGGAATTTTGTACATGAAGGAAGAGCAAGGAGGATTAGGTTTAATTAATCCAGTAGTACATGCTACAGAGTTATGAAAGTGTATTTGAATATAAATAAGAATTTGACAGACAGCATTATATACTATAAACATAAAAGGTTTGGGGGAAAAAGTGGAAATAAAGAAAAATCTAAATCTGTGATGAATGAAGAGACAAAGGAGTATCAAAATAAATTATATTGTGGAAAATGAATGTGAATGAAACTGGAAAAAATAGTAAGACTGGTACATAACTATTATGAGAACACAGTATATGACTGATCCTTGGAAACATTTAGACATAAAAAAGAAATGAATAACAATGAGATACAAATGGTATAAAAGTATGCATGAATGGAAGGATTTTCTATGGAGACTGTCAATCAGTAATCTGCCTGTTAAGGCAAATATACCTTTCAAAAGAAAAACAAGATAGAATATGTATTAGTTGTGGTGAACATGAAACTACGGAACACATATTTTTGACTTGTGTGAGAGTGAATAAACTATGGGAAGAGTTGTGTAAAAATAAAACGTTAAAGTGTATTACAAAGGTTGATCAAATAAACATGGACATGGTGAGGAAAAAACAAGATTATGTGAGAAAATTGGACAAAATGATATTTTTTGTACCATGGACATTATTGAATGAAATTAAGTTTAATAAGAAATGGACTCTAATGAAATGTTGAAAAAAATATGTTTTTGATTATGGAGAAGTGGTAGGGGAGTGTTTGTTAATATACCTTTATGTGATATTGTGAAAGGTGTAAGTAATTGTAAATAATTGTAAACAATGTAAATATGTAAATATTTACTATACATATATATATATATATATATATATATATATATATATATATATATAGGGAGAGAGAGAGAGATCGGTAGATATAGATATACAGATAATGTCTGTCAATAAAAAAAACTAATTATAGCTCATACAGCTGGCAAGTACATGCACATGTCTCACTCCTAGTGCAGTGGCAGCTAGGATAACAGTGTATGAGATGGAGATAGTGGCAGAAGGAGTGGAGGTGAATGCCAGTTTTCCTCTTGGAGAGATGGTGCAGGATTCAGAATATTTTTGTCAGCAAAATCTGTTCGCTGAATTGCAGAAAGGAGAACCGATAAGTGCAGGATGTATAATTACAACCCTCCAGTTGGAGGGTTGCAGAATATTTACTAAGTAAAAGTGAACCTGAAATTGTAAAGGAGACTTTGTGGGGAGAAATCATGGATAAAATTGAGAAATAGATTCCATTTTGAAAGACAAAAATAAAGAAAGGAAACTGTGTGTAGGGATGGTGAAGGAAGAAATAGAATGAAGGCAGAGCAGGAGGTGAGAGAGAACACATGAAAGATAATGCAAATACCAGGCACAAATTTGTGGTGAGAATGCAAAGTAAAGAGAAGAAAGAATTAAGCAGGTATGAAGGTTGGGACAATTTAATTCCTTTTGGTGTAAAAGCTCAAGAGGGAAGAGGGTTTTTTTTCTTAGAGATATTTTGTGGCATTATATGTGAGACTAGTTACTGCAGTGCAAGTATTTTGGGAGAAAAAGAACTGTAATCTGTGGAACTTGTACATGGGTAAAACATCTAATGGAGAAAGAAAAAAGATACACGTGTAATTTCAAACTGAAGCAGAGAACAAATTTAAAAATACATTTAAGTAAAATATGTAAAGAAGTTATGGACATTACCAAGGTATATAACAATAGGGGTTTATAGACTGGAGGTCAGGAATGTAAAATTGTATTGAAAATGGTTAAAAAAGTTTTACATAGTCCTAGTATGATAAATATGGACATGAATAAGGGTATAGTGAAATACTGTGGTCAATCCAAAACATTTTTTCTGTGTTTAGTAGGATCATCTAATAGATAACTGTGACAAAAGAAGGTGGTATATTTGAAGGGAAATAGATTACAGTGCAAGATTCAAGATGTGAATTGAATGTTATAAATGTGGTATAACTGTGCATTTATGGATGTACTGTAAAATGGAAAAATGCTAGCAAGGAGAAGAAAAAGAAAAAATGAACAAAGGAAAAACTATTGGAAGTAGAAAGAAAAGATGCAGTAGATGAAGAAAAAGATATGGATAAAAATAATGCAGAAGATGACATTGAAGAAGGCTCCAAAAATAAGTGACGAGGAAGATATAAATTGGAAGACAGTAAAAGGGAAGAAAAATTCTATTGAGAAAAGAGTTAAAGAAAAATAAGTTTAAAGGGGTAAGTATGAAAGAAAAAAGCAAGAAAATGGATACAGGCAATAAGAAAAATTGTGAATTTGTGTGTGTAAAAATAATTAGGAAATTAGAAATAAAGTAGCAACTTTAGAGTCATTTCTGTAATTGTAAATAGTATTAAAAATATAGTTAGAAGGAAAGGAGTTTGAGTGGTACAGTAAATGTGCTACAAATGTAATAGTGTTGGAAGATATAAGATTTTTAATCAAGGAAGAATGATTGCAAGCAGAAACTTTGGAGACGAGATACAATTTGGAATACAGGAAATTAACGATGTTCAGGAATAAAAATTCTTCATCAAAAAATCAGTGAAATACTAGATGTAACATTAGTAATGGAACGATTAATTGTTGTAGATGTCGCTTATTGACTGACTTGTTACTTCTGGCACACGCACATGTACATCTCCATTCAAGCTTACACTCACACTGACTGACTACACAAAATGGCACTAATCTTGCATGTGCTCAGTAACTTATATTCACATGCAGTCTAGCTACAGTTGCTGACTAGGCTCAATATACACACTCATCTAGAGATATATGATGGAAAAATCAAGTATATGGAATTATAGCATATGCTTATGTTGCATGCAAATAAGGGATAATTTATTTCATAAGACCTTAGATTATGTAGTGATAAATACAAAACATTATACTGATGGGAGATTTTAATTGTGATTTGAAAGGAAAAAGAAGATAAAGTGATGAAAAATATTAGAAGTTATGAGATGTGGAAGATTAAGTATTTAGAATAATAACTCATGGACATATAGTCAAGATTCATGCAAAACTAAAATAGATTGTTTTATAATATCAGAAGGGTCAAATGTGGTTGAATGGTAACAGGTTTTGCAGATCTAGCAATATGGATAGAGTTAAAGGATGATAAAGAATATATAAAAAATAGTAAAATGGATAAAAAGAATAAATGAGAAAACAGGAGGAAAATGGAATGAAAATATTACAATTATGGAAAGATCATATTACTATGAGAATATTTTATAAACATTGGTCTGAATTGTGTCTTGTTTTTAAAAAGAAATATAAATGTGTTTTTTTAGACTGGCAAAAGGTTGCAAGAGAAGCAGAAAAAATAAAGAATATGTAAAGATACTTTAAAGGACTTAGAATTATAGAAAATATTTTGACAAAAAGTGGTATACAGGAAAAAATCAAGAAAAAATAAGAAATTAAACAAGGATATTTCTTACAAGGTAAAAGAGAAGAGGTATCAGCATATTTCAGTATATTAGTTAAGGAAGATATAGCATAATGAGAGAAATGAAAAATGTTAAAGGTGAAATAAAAAGAACCCAGGAATAGGTAATGCATATAGTAGTAGATTACATATAAAGAAATCTTTAAAGAAAGGAACATGAGAGAAGATGAAATGTTAAAATATTAACTGTGAAAGATAAAAAAAATGGAATGGGAGATTCCTTTATATGAACTAGACAAGGTACTAGGCAAGCGAATATGGAGTCAGCTGCAGGACCAGATAGAAATGAATATGAAATGTATAAGAATTTAAGAGTGGCATAAGAACTATTTTTAAAAGTATTAAACTAATGGTTAAGTGAAGGATTTATGCATAAGGAGTTATGTAGTGGAATAGTTAAATTTATATGGAAAAAAGAAAAAAAATGAAACTAAATATTGGAGGCCTATAGTACTGAATAATGCAGATTATAAGTTTTTATGAAAATAATTCAAAAGAAAATGGAGAATGAAAAATGAAGAAAATTATGAAAGTATATATATAGTATAAAGGAAAAATGTCATGAACTACTACTGGTAGTGAGGGAGTTTGTGGGTGACATTATAAACAGAAAGGAAGAAGTAAAACTTATGGTAGGGGATTTGAATAAGGCATTTGATAATATGGCATGAAATTTTGTGGATAATCATTTAGGAGTATAATAAGTGAGAAAATTAGGAACATATGTTTCATTCAAAATAAAGTAAGCATTTTAGTAAATGGATGGTTGAGTACAGAAATAGCTATAAAGAATAGTATAATACATGGATGTCCAATGAGTAGAATATTTATTTTGGTCATGAATATATTAATAAGAGAAGGAAACTTAAAAATGAAGACTGCAGGATATATTTTAAATGAAGGATGAAAATTCCAATTAGTTGGCTTATGCTGATATTATAGCAATTGGAAAAAATTGTTTGGATGAACGAAGTACGATTTATATAAATGCCTAAGAGCAGTAGGTATGATTTTAAATAAAGACAAAAGTAAAGGATTGAGTGATACGGTATAGATAAGAAGAATATATTTTACAATGAATGAGATTTCTCTACTATATATAAACTTTGGAAATAGGAACACGGGTAGGGATCAGTGGAATAAATAACAGGAGAAATAAATTAACTTTGTGCTTTTTTGGAAAACATAAGTTATTTAAGAAAAATGTTTATTTAAATCTATATTGGAAAGTTTTCATATTTAGCAAGTGCGTAGATAATACCAATAATATATGAGAACATTTTTACAGATGAATTTTTCATTTATATGAGCTTCAAGACTGAATCCTGTAAAAACTGTTTTTTTTATGGAGATAAAAAAGTGGTTTAGGGTCAATAACCCCAGCTGTGTATATTGATTCACTGAACTTATTTAAAATATTAAAGTGGTTAAATGAAAACAAAATGAGAAGTTAATGATAAACGCATTTAAATATAAATATGAAAAACTCTAACGAAAAGATTTAAGAGCTAAATAATGTATAAATGAAGAAATGAAATGATACAGGAAAATATTTTTATGGAAGATAAAAAAATGAGGAAATTGAAAGAGAAATTTAAAGTACAAACATATAATGATACAATATTATTATGTAAACCCATTGGGTAAATTTAACAGAAGAAAAGACTAGAGCTATAAAAGTAAGAACTGAAGGATGTAATAAAGTAGAATGCCAAGATTTTTTTTATGGAGACTAGTGATAAATTATCAGTAGCCATATTAAAATGAAAGAATGTCTATATTCTAAAAAAAAGAAAGCACATAACATTTTTTAAATACAAAAAAGGTAGTTAAACTGTGGGAGAAGTTACATAAATATATTTTAAGGTATTAATGAAGTGGATAAGATAAATATGGAAATGATTATGTATATTTTAAGAACAAAAGCAAATAATTTGTTAAAAAGATAGAATGGTTTATGTCTTCTGCTTTTCTGCACATGTCCAAACCACTGTAATCTGTTCTTTTTGATTTTTTTTCTTCAACTGGAAGAACTTTGGCTTCTCTTATATCCTCATTTCTTCTTCTGTCCCACAGTGTGCATGCTACCGCCCTTCTCAGACATTTCATTTCCATCACCTCTAGCTTCCTCAACTGCTCTGCCTCTACTGCCCAGGTTTCTATGCCATACAGTAGTATGGGTTGCACCATTGTCTTGTACATCTTACTTTTCAGCTTCTTTGGCATTCTTCTGTGATATACTACACCTGAAACTCTATGTCAGTTGGCTGTAGCCCCTCTGTTTCTAACTTTGACCTCTTCATTCAGACTTCCCTTCTCCTCAACCACCCTTCCTAGACACTTGAATCTACTAACCTGTTCCACTATCTTCCTTTCTATCTCAATTCCCAGCTTCTTCTGATTACCTCTCTTTGCTGCAATTAACACTGTCTTATCTGTACTTAGTTTCATCCCATGTGCATTCAGTTTCTTAATCCATTCCCCTAGCCTTTGCTGAAGTTTTTGCTCAGTCTGCCTATAATGCCACATTGTTTGCATACAGCAACGTTGTTAATCTGTCCCCTCCAACCTGTTTGCCAATGTAGACCAACACCAGTATGAACAGCAATAGGTTCAGAGCTGAAACCTTGGGCACACTCGTTCCCACTGGAAACCCCTCTGTGAGACCAAACACTGTATGGTCGTAGTACATAGCCTGCACTAATTGTACAAATGAGTCTGAGACTTAGAATCACCACAGTACTGCCCAAATCAGCTTTCTTGGGACCTTGTTATATGATATCTTTAAGTCTAGGAATGCCCATTTGGACTTTTTCCAAATATCTACCTTCTTCTCAACTATGTCTCACTGTAAACATCAGGACAGTTGTGCTGCATTCTGATCTGAATCTGAACAGTTTATCTCCGATCTTAGTTGCTACTACTCTACAAAAATGTTTACAAATCATCTTCTCCAGAACTTTCATGCAATGTGAGTGTTTGATGCCCCTGTACTGCTTAGAGTTGTGGATGGTTCCTTTGTTCTTGTACACTGGCATTGGTATGCTTACTCTTCAGTTATCTGGGATATGCCATTCTCTCTGTACTGCTATGAGTACCTGCAGGTGCTATTTCTTCCCTATCTCACCCAACACCTTTATCATATCTGCTGTGACCTCAACTGAGCCTGCTGCTTTCCCCAACTTCATTTTCCTTAGTGCTGTTGTTTCTTCTTCTTGGGTGGGCTCCTACTCTTCTTTCATTGTAGGTTGTGTGTGTGTGTGGGGGGTAGTACAGCTTCTGTGGGGCTTTATTCATTCAGAAGCTGCTGGAAGTACTCTTTCCATTTGCCTTTGAAGTCACGTAGACTGATGAGCAAGTTGCAGCATCCCTTATGAAGGGTGTCTGACTATCTTCTTTATCCTTGTCTTTGCCTTGCAACCTGATATAGTTTCTTTGTGCCACCTACTGAGTCACTTTTCAGAAGTTGGTAGAGTGCCTCCAATGCCCTGTTCTTTGCTATTACAACTCATTTCTTAGTCCCTTTGTTAGCCAACCAGTATTCCTTCCTAACCTAGTCCATCTTTTCTATTTCCACTTTTTCCTGCACTCCTTTCCTTTGATCACTTCCATATCTGGCTTGACCAAATATCTGCTCTGTAGTTCTCACACAAGCTGTTTTGAGGTGCTGACATTCTTCTTCAGCTCCACCTACTTCCTCTACTTCTTGGAGTGTTAGAGCCCTGAGTAATTCCTTGAACTGTTATACTTTCTCTCCAGTTAACTAAAAGATCTTCAGTCTGTTGACCTTAGAGCCTTCTCTGACCCCTGCTTGCAGATGATTGTGGCAACCAGTAGTTTATGCTTACTGTTTCAATGGGGATGACTTTGAATTTTTGATTCTACCCCAGTGCCCTTTCCTTACTAGGATAAAGTCTACCTGAGTTGCATGTTGGCGGCTCTGTATGTGATCTTGTGACTGTCTGTTTTTCTATACCATATGTTGACTGCTATCAAGCTATTTGCCAGGCAGACGTCTAGTGTGACCTCTCCTTTATTCCTGTTTCCCCACCCATGTGGACCCAGGCAAATCTCATATCCTTTTGTGTCTGTCCCAATATGTGCATTCAAATCACCTATTATCAACACCAATTCATGTTGGCCTGCTAGTCTTGTGTAGTAGGTCCTGCAACTGCTGTCTGAATGCACTTTTCCTCATTTCCACAACCCTGCTGTGGGGCATAGGCTGAGATTGTGAATACAGCCTTATCATTACACTGGAGTCTGATTGCCACGAGTCTCTCGATGATTCTGATGACATCCCTAACTGCCTACTGAAGCCCCTTGCTCACCTCAATTCCCACACCATTTCTAGCCTGTCCTCTTGAGTAGTAGACTGTGGATCCCATGCCAAGTGCATCCTGTCAGTGAACCCACATTTAGTGTAGCAATTCTCAGTTCATTTTTGGCAGGTTGACTGGTTTTACATCCAGCTTTCACTCAACAGAGCTATCCCAGGTAACCCAGTCTGAGCAACTGGACACCAGATGACCAGTAGCTTATTGATCTATGGCTGTTGGGCTTTATGGTAGGCACACACTGGCCAGTAGGGGTGTGTACACCCCTCCCACTGTTAGCAAGGGTCCCTGGCATAGGTCAGAGTAGTTATCTCACTTATTACCAGCAAATACCCGTGCCTCTTTGGTGAAATGACCCTATCACGTAGAGCCATATTTTACGACTTTGAGTGGCTAGCCCTCCAACTCCGTGTAGTCAGTGATCCATGTTATCCTATCTTGAGGATACTGCACACCACAGCAGATGCCAAAAGCAGTTGGTCTATACAACTCTTCCACCTACAGGGCACCACATGGAGTCTGTGCTGCAGCATTAATTGGCAAGTTTGTGATGGAAACATTCAACCCATATTTGGAGATGGGGGAACCCCAGAGAGACACAGGGAGAACAAGATTGAACCTTGTATCTTGTGCATGGGAAGTGAAGAACTTAATCATTATGTCAACTGGTCTCACTGTTAGCAACAATATTACAAAAAGTTGGATGGTTATGGAAAAGGGAATGGGGGCATAATAAGGACAAAGGGGACATAAGTTAAAATAATCAAAGGAAGAAAGATAATTATGATTCTGTAATAACAAAGGGAATAAACAGAAAATTACACACTGTATGAATTTGTAAATATGTAAAGTTGCAAATAATTTCACAAAGGATATTTACATAATGTAAATAAAGAACCCCATACTCTCTTCGAAAGGTGCCATGGGACCTTTTACATCCACATGAGTTACCACTAACTCAAGCAGATGGTACCTCCTTTTAATGTCTCATCCAAACGATGACACACTTAAGAGAGCAGCACCCTCATATGGCTGCACTGCAGTGTCAGCAATCATATCACCTGGAATGGGAATAGAACCCAGAGCCTTTTGGTCTTCCAGCTCCAAAGGTGTGTGCAACCTGTTGTCCCACAGCCACTAGAAGTCTTCTGTATTGAGATGAAAGTGTTAAACTAAGGGCTGGATTCATGAAGGCTTGCACGGAGTCTTAGAGTAGAGTAAGACTCCATGCAGCCATCATGTCCGACGAGCAATCCAGGAACAGCCTGTAGGGGCGTGTAAGAGAGCTCCTAAAATGGCTCTTACATGGACAGGGCTGGGATATGCAAATTACCTCAATTGCAGGTGAAAGGCATGCAAATGAGGTAGATTTGCAATTCAGGAAACCCGAACCTGTCCGAGTAAGAGCAGTGTTATTTGCAGAAATGTACTCAGTTGAAAACTGAGTACCATTCTGCAAATAGCAAAACAGAGCCGTGACAGCTCCAAATAAAGGTTGCATCCAGAGCAGGAAGCATGCCAATGGCCAAATATACGGCCAATGGAAATGTTTCCTGATGCAATATGAAAATAAAAATATATATTTTTTTGCCGATTTCCGATGTTTAAGCGTAGCGCAGCGCCGCACAAACGGGCTGCGCTCTAAAACCCAGAATACTAAAAATTAAAACCCACAAATGTGGATTTTATTGAAATTGTTAATGTACAATGCAAGGGAATGGCAGGCTGAAGACAACATGGCCACCGAGTAGAGGGGGGAAGCTCAGTCTAAGACATGTAACCAAGCATTAGTAGGCAATCCTATGTAAATGAGTGTTAGGATAGTGAATCGCAAATTTACATAGCAAATGAGCACAGTCAGTGGAGTGTAGGAGTAGTATATGGGGAGTAACAGAGTAGAAGATAGGTGACATCACGAGGGGGGTATGTATGAAAGAAGTGAAGCTCATTGGAGCAGAGTGGCATGTGTCAGCTGTCATTTATACATCATGGAAAGAGGTGTGTCAACAGGTAGGCTAGGGAAAGCCAAGAAATGGAAGGTGTATGCCGTGGATAACACCAAAGTTTCTTGCTGAACAGGTATGCACGCGTGTGCACACGTGTAAACCCGAGTAAGACAAAATGCATGTGTGTAAGCATGAGTGAGTGCGTTTAAGCTGGAGTAAGCATGTATAAGGCTGTTTAAAGAGTTCTAAGCGGGTTTGCGCTGGTGTGTGTGTTTTAACCTGAATAAGCAAGTTTTAGTCTGTGTAAGCATGTGTGTGCGCGTGTTAGCTGCTGTGCACGTGTTTGCGCTTGTGTGTCCGGCGCCCCCCCCCCGAGGAAACAGAAAGGAAAAAACAAGCACAACAAATAGTAGGAAGCTACCAGGGAGTACTAGCAGAGCTAGCAGGTGAAAACAATCAGAATCAGGCAATTACACAGGCAGTACACTAGCCCAGCCCAGCCTAGCACTTAAAACTCTGCAAACAACAGTCCATTATGTTTCTCACAACAGACACTGCAGTAAGCTAATAGAAGTGAAAACTGAAAAAGCTTTACTGAGACAAAGAAATGTTAGGGGCTGCCATTGCTGTTATAAGGTGACATATGCAACATGCTGAGGGTGGTGACAATGGAAATGCTGCTGGACAACCCACAGTGAGGAGACGGAGAAGAGTGTACAGGCCCAGGGTAACCTACCAAGGGCTACATGAGCTGGAGATAGTGGAGCACTATAGAGTGGACAGAGACCTCCTGCAGCAAATTGTTGAGCTGTGCAGGCCATGCCTCACACACAGAACCAACAGAGGGGAACCCATCCCAGTGGAAACCAAGATATGTGTTGGCCTAAGAATACTAGCAACAGGTACCTTCCAGAGACCAACTGGTGATATGATGGGGATATCACAGGCATCAGCATCCAGGGTACTACACCAGTTTCTGGATGCCATGTCAGCACATGTCGGTGAGCATGTATATTTCCCCAATTCCCATGAGGTATTGGCCAGCAATATGCGTCTCTTCCAGCAAATAGCGGAATACCCTGAGGTAGTGGGTGCAATAGACTGCATGCACATATGCATCAAAGCACCAGCCAGCGAGCAGGGTAGAGTCTACTTCAACCACAAGGGCTTCCCCTCCATCAGCTGCCAGGTTGTGTGTGATGCCCAGGGCATAATACTGAATGTGTGTGCAGGCTGCCCTGGAAGCTACCATGATTCCCATATCTGGCATCTGACACAGCTGTACCAGACATTTGACAATGGGGACATCCCACATGGTCACCTAGTGGGGGATGCTGGCTATGCACTGGAGCAGTGGCTGATGACACCCATCAGAAACGCACACACACCTGAACAGGAACGCCATAATGAGGCACACGCACAAACACGTAATGTAATAGAGCATGTGTTTGGGCTGCTCAAGTCATGGTTCAGGTGCCTGGACACATCTGGTGGAGCCTTGCAGTACTCACCAACTACATGTACCCAAATTGTCATGGTATGTGCTATGCAACATAATATGATCCTGAGAAAACAGCTGCAGCAGGACCAGCATAGGCCTGGGCCAAACAGCCCCCCACCATTGCCAAGGCCATCACAAGCAGAGCGTGACTTGGAGGAGGAACAACCTGAGCCTGTCCCAGTAGGCAAAAGGAGGCGTGCACAGTATGCTTTGGCCTTGGCAAAGAGGCAATGCATAGCACATACACTGGCTCAGCAGGAACTCTGGAAATTATACCTCTGTCCGACTCACACATAAAGTAAAAGGGATGCCTAAGTTGACACTACCTGCTTTCAAACATGTGCAGGGAGTGTAATATGTGCATCCGACATAGGCAGCCCTGCAGCACCACCTAAGGCATGATTGCCATGTGTTAAGCAATATAAAGCAGTGCTAAACAGCATTTACCACCATGTAGTATATGCAAACAAAATCGCACACACCAACTAGCACAACTGTGGTCAATGTTCAGTAATATTGGGCAAGGTCCAGCAATGTTGGTGAATATTGAGCAATGTCGGACAAGCCTGGTCTAAGTAGGAAATAGCTGAACAAAAGCCAACATGCTCATATTTGCTTAACAGGCCCTTAAGCAGTCTGGTCTGCTCAGTATGAAAATATAAAGCAGTGATGGGCCTCAAATCCAGGATACTGTACACTATTGCCAAAGTACTGGACCACTAAACCATGACAGCATTGCAGTGGTCCACCTGTATGAAGGAATGTTGATAAGTCTATGCAAAGTATTCCATGGAAACCCTGCAGGAACAGCATAATCCTTGTTGAGTTATGACACAAAGGTGAGTCCTGCAGTGAGAACAGAACCTGACTTCCAATACACACAGTATAAATGTTAATATTGGTCATGTTCGCACACATCAACAAATGTAGTGGACCTCAGATAGCAACATACTGAAGGGTCACACTGGGCATGCTCACACAAATAAATGAGACAAATGTCAGGCAAGAAAACACGGAATGGCAGAACTGGGCATGCTCACACACTTAGGCCATGTCTGAGTACAGCAGTGGGCCACTCATATCTGGCAGTTGCATGTGTTAACCCAGGAACCTGTCACTATACAGCAATCTGCCATGTGCACACAGTTATATGACAACAGACACATCTATAATATAGTGGAACCCTGTCTTAATCAAATATGTTCTGCAGATACCGAAGTTGTTCATAGAAACTTGTAAAGCAAAGATGATAAAGACCTGCAAACAGTATCAGCAATAAACATTGTGCGTCTTGAACATTAGCATAGGTTGAGTTGATACTAGGCTATTTGCCCTAGGGCATGTACAAGCCTAGCCAGAGTGTGTTTGACATTCGCAACCCTGTCAGATTACTACACTGTGTGTGTGAATAGTAGGTCACACAAGATAGCCCATGTACGTTTAGGCTAGTGTGCCTCTGTCTAGTAGGGACACAGAAGATATCCAAGGGGTAAACATAAGATCACCCATACAGTCGTCAAGATGTCTCCAGTAGGTGGTCAGTGGGTGGCTCTGCCTATGTGAAACTGGGATTACATTCTGGAGTGAGTGAGGCCTCTGGGATAAGAATCTGTCCCTCCTCAATGTCCTATTAACATCTGTGCTGAGGTATATGTCCCTGGAGTGTGTAGCTCCAAGGGAGGCAGATATCCTGAGGTGGAGCATGTCCAGTAATTCTGGGTTGGGTATATCTGTAAACAACAGGCACACATCATATCTGAGTAGGTGGTAAGCGACTGAGTAGAGCTGGAGTTACTGCATCTGAACTATGCAGGGCATCTGTGTGAGTCCCAAGATCTGCTTGGTGAGGAACTTCCGTGACCATTACAGTTGCTGCAGGTGTCGGGTAAGGTACACCCAAAATGTGGCATTGTAACCAAGCATGGATGTGATGAGTATAGGGACACAATGACCTCACTTGATCTAGATGTGAAACCATATGGGATAAGGTGGCCCACATAGAAGGTGTGTCCAACCATTTTGGCAACATGAATGTCAAAGGCGACAGTACGAACAAGTCATGTCCCCAAACCCCTAACAACTCCTACCATATGTAATGGAGTACTACCTATGTGTTAATGTGTGGGCATGTTGTTATTCCCAAAAGGGATGACTATGCAACTAATAGCATTTAGCTGTAGGCCATGGCTCAGGCACCAGTCATCCATCTCTGTGAGACCCTGTTTGAGTATGCATGTGGCAGCTGGAGAGTTGATCATGGCATCCAGTTTGCAGTCAAGTGCAAACATGTTCAGCCATATTCCCCCTGTGGTAGCCTGTACGTAAGACAAATATATACTGAACAAGAGAGGTCCCAGGACCGAGCAGTGTGGGATGCCATGTGTAACTGATGTATAGTCAGGCACCTGCAATTCTGACCATGTGGGTGCGATCCCTGATCCAGGTATCAATCCATTGTGTGAGATATGTGTCCATATTGACGCTGGTGAGCCTATGAATAATGGCCCAGTGGGTTATTATGTTGAAGGGTTTTGCAAGGTTCAGGTAGGCTGTGTGGACAGCCGTCCCTATGTCGATGGACCTGTTAGCCATTTAAAGAATACAAACAGGTTCAAGAGGCAAGATCTGCCCACAACAATGCTGAAATGTGTAGGACACAGTGTCTGTAGGTTCCCGATGTCTATGTGTATGAGTCCCATGACAATACACTCCATAGCTTTGCAGAACAGGCTACATAGGCTTATAGGGCAATATTGTCTGTGGTCCGTTGTGGCACCAACTCTGTGGAGTGGGACCACTGTCGCTGTACGCCATTCCTTGGGTACATATCCTGTGGTAACTCCGATATTGAACAGTGATGTAATGTGAGGGCTGCATCTGTCATGATGCTCGTGTAAGATGCAGGCTGGGACAGCATCTGGTCACATTGATACTGTGATGTATGCTTTGGGGAGGGCAGCACTCACCTGTTACTGTGTGATGTCAGGGAGGTTATACTCTGTTGGGATGGATAGTTGCTCCTTAGGGGGGATGGGTGGGAGACATTTGCACTGAACCTGTTTGCCAGGATGTTGGCAATGCCAGTGGGTTCAGGGTAGGTTTAGTCAGTATACAGTAACTCACAGCATATCAGTGAGTGTCCACCCAGGTTCCTGACATAACTGAAGAAGACTGTGTGATAGTCCTACATGTCTGTTGCAATTGTCTGGTAGAAGCGGCCCTTAGAAAAGTTCATGAGTGATTGTAGCTGTCTGCTAGTACAGATCACAGATGCCTTCCCAGTCTGGGATTGTGCTTTATCATGTAGTAGCTTCCTCCTGATGTTGTACAGCTTATTAATGGCTGGAGTCTACCAGACAGGTCCCCTGCCATTGGAGTAGTGGGTCCTGTTGTTATTTGGGATAGCACAATCCATGCAGTCCACTAGGTGTCCATAGAATGTGTATGTAAAGGATGCAGCAGTGTGAGCCGTATTTGCCACTGTCTCAGGGTCTCTGAAGGATACCACCTTGCTTCGGTGAAGTGAGATGTTGGCTCATGAGATGTTCACCATGATTACCCAGGATGGGTGTGTGGAGGGTGTATGTATGTCCAGTGAGATACATGTATGTTCTGACCTTACCAATGAGGGGTATATCGCTGGTGTGGAATATAGAGTCCCCATATTGGTGATGATCAGGTCCAATATGTATTCCCCCTTGTGGCTGTGCTGACTGGTTGTGCCATAGCATATGAGTCCCCAAATTGTACCGACTGTTGGGTGAGGGTGTCAGGGCTTGAGTAGTATCCCCAGTCAATATTTGTGTATATGAAGTCACACAATATAATGGTGTTTGTGGAGACCTTCATATTCTCCATAGTTCCCACGAAAGCCGAGTTTGGTTCCTGAGTTTGGGAGTGTGTTCTGTAGTAGGCAACAAACTGAAAGGCAGTATTGCACAATGGTAGTTGTATATGTATGGTCTGTGATGCTTTGTGCAGTGCCACTAACCTGGAGGTGTGTGTATCTGTGATGTATATGGATACTCCCCCCTAGTTGTGTTGTCTGTTCCAAGTCTTGTTGTCAGACAGCATGGTATGAAACATAACCTGGTAGTGCTGGTGTGCATAAGCGAGCCTGAACCAGGCATCTGTCAGTGCACAGATATTGCTATCCTCCATACTGAGGAGAGTCCTGAGTGGCCACAATATGAGGTTAACACAACTGTTGTTGAGCAGCATTACCCTTAGTTTCATTTAACCTATAGTGTCTATGGAGGTGGGTTTGTCTTCTGAGCCCTGCTTAAAAAAGGCACTGTGGTGGTAGCAAGAGCCTTAGCCAGCATTTCAAAGTCCAAGGGTGACAGGTGCAAGCTGTCCATAGTGAAGCTACGTGGCATGTTGAGCATGTCACCATAGGCTGACAGACACTGTATCCCCTATGAATGAAACAAATTTGTTAGGCAACTGTTAAATGTGATATGTGTGTCTGTATACTGTGACATCATAATTGGTGGGTGTAAGATGCTAGACAAGGTCAGGGTCATACTGGCCTGGGCTACATGATCAGAGTGTTCCTCCATGTATCATGTCATGTCATGTGGTCCAGGGAGTAACGTCTAAGGTTATATACACCAGCATGGACAATGTTGGTGCCAGTCTTGTACTTGCTTTGGAGTGACCTGACTTCCTGTGTTATGCGGCAGATCCTGGCACCCAAGAGACAGCCCAAAGTGACTATTCCCTTGTTAGGGCTGGTGAGTGGTACGTCAGTGTGTCTGACAATAAGTGTTGCCTATTACAAGTGTATTAGGTGTGTTGTTTAGCCCGAAGGGCAGTGACTTTGTGGCACACTGACATTGTAAACTTTGTGATATGTGGGTATTGTAGTGGGGTAGCAGGTGTGTGTGTGTGTGTGTGTCTGCTTTGGAGGTCTCTGCTGCTTAGGTAGAGTACATTTACAGCATCTGAGTATGTCTATGTGTGCTAATGTGGTTTGAGTGCTGTTGCTAGAGGATATGTGAGACTGATATGTGGTGTGTGTGGTTACCTTCACCACCTGATAGACTGTGCCAGTCATGGATCGAGAGAGTTCAGCTCCCTGTATGTCTATATAGGTGCATCTCACACATATATCTGAGTTTGTTGGGAGGAGGGAAGGGTTGTCTGTGTACATGAGGCAGATGTGACATTGTGTCAATATCACAATATCCACCAGCTGGACTGAAGAGTACACACAAAACCGACCCCTGGACATGCCAGGATATTATCATGACATACTCTGTAGCCTGATCACAAAAGGATCAGTAGGGTGTTAAGCATGTAAAAGAGTATAACAGAGATTAGTGCTCATGTTCGTTGGTGTTTTGTAAAGAGTAGCTGAGAAGGAGTCCAGACTGAATCATGACACCTCCTTCAGCTATGTCATAAATATCAATGTACACCCATATATGTCCTGAGTCAGAGCCAACTGTACCTGAGAGACAATGCCGACATCATGACAGACAGGCCCATATGTACATACCCATTCCCCACTGACAATAGTCCACATCATCATACCAGGAGCTATCACATGTAGAATGGATGAGCAGCTACCCCCACTGCCAAAAGCATGGCAGCTGATGGAATACATTGATTCCCAATATGTGTCATGCACAAACTACAGAACAAACAGATCATGCACCTGAACAGTCAGCTGAGCCTCACCCCCTACACAGGATGTGGAACCATTGAATGTGTCACAGCTACATATGGCACTCCCCACAAGTGTTGGTGCACAACACACCATGAGAAGTCAAGTCCAGTAGGCCTATGAGGTCTGATCTGCAAGATGATGGAGTCCATCATGGTTGCAGTCATAAACAGAGCTATTGGAAGCTGACATACACACAACCCTACCAACCATGGTATGTTCATGTGCAGATCATGGTTCCCAAACATGCTAGACTGTTTGCAAGGCAGCCACCCAGGACATACATCAATGAACACATCTACACATGTGTCACATAGACTTTGAATAGCCCTTTGTCAACATCCCAGACACATGTAGCATCCAGAAAACCAACAAGCTGTGCATAAATATGTGTTGACATATGACAGAATGTCAATGTGTCCACAGATAGATCACACAAGGTAAGGATTCTGAGGTCTTGTTCAAGCTGTTGACACCTGCTGACCCACATGGACCATTCCTGGAATGGCATAAAACAAAGTGTACACACATCACCATGTCCAGTCTGATGATGTCACCATCCTATAAATACAGCAGGAGAAGAGCAACCATCCAGGAAAGCAAGTAGTGTGCTGTGTTAATGCATCTCACTCTAGTAGTATGACATAGTTAGGTAGCGGTTTGAATCCTACAAACAGTGTGTTTGTGTGCAGTTTCCTTTGAGAGGTGTTCCCTTTTTGGAGACTGGGAAAACTCACTAAACGAGGTACATTCCTCTTTGGAAAGACTGATGATGTCACCATCCTACAAATACAGCAGGAGAAAAGAAACCAGCCAGTAAAGCAAATCACGCGCCATGTTAATGTGTCTCTTTCCAGTATCATAACATAGTTAGATAGGGGTTTGAATCCTGCCACGAGTGTATGTGTGCAGTTTCCTTTGAGAGATATCCCCTTTTTGGAGACTGGGAAAATACACTAAAAGAGGTACATTCCTCTTTGGAAAGAATGATGATGACACCATCCTACAAATACAGCCGGAGTAGGGAAACCAGGCAATAAATTAAATAGCGCGCCACGTTAATGTGTCTCTTTTTCCAGTATCATAACATAGTTAGGTAGGGGTTTGAATCCTGCAATTGCTGACTGTGTGCGGGGGGTGTGTGTGTATGTGTGCAGTTTTCTTTGAGAGGAGTGCACATTTTGGAGACTGGAAAAACACACTAACAGAGGTACATTCCTCTTTGGAAAGTCTGATGATGTCACCATCCTACAAATACAGCAGGAGTAGAGAAACCAGACAATAAAGCAAATAGCGTGCCATGTTAATGCGCCTTTTTCTCCAGTATCATAACATAGTTAGGTAGGGGGTTGAATCCTGCAAACAATGTGTGTGTGGGGGGGTGTATGTGTGCCATTTCCTTTGAGCGGTGTCCCCTTTTTGGAGACTGGGAAAACTCACTAAAAGAGGTACATTCCTCTTTGGAAAGACTGATGATGTCACCATCCTACAAATACAGCCGGAGAAGAGAAACCAGCGAGTAATGTAAATAGCACGATGTGTTAATGCGTCTTTTTCTAGTATCATAACATAGTTAGGTAGGTGTTTGAATCCTGCAAACTGTGTGTGTGTGTATATGTGCAGCTTTCTTTGAGAAGAGTGCACATTTTGGAGACTGGGAAAACACACTAACAGAGATACATTCCTCTTTGGGGAGGGTGTATGTGTGCCATTTCCTTTGAGCGGTGTCCCCTTTTTGGAGACTGGGAAAACTCACTAAAAGAGGTACATTCCTCTTTGGAAAGACTGATGATGTCACCATCCTACAAATACAGCCGGAGAAGAGAAACCAGCGAGTAATGCAAATAGCGCGATGTGTTAATGCGTCTTTTTCTAGTATCATAACATAGTTAGGTAGGGGTTTGAATCCTGCAAACTGTGTGTGTGTATATGTGCAGCTTTCTTTGAGAAGAGTGCACATTTTGGAGACTGGGAAAACACACTAACAGAGATACATTCCTCTTTGGAAAGTCTGATGATGTCACCATCCTACAAATACAGGAGTAGAAGGGAAACTAGTCAGTAAAGCAAATAGCACACCATGTTAATGCGTCTCTCTCTCTCTCTAATATCATAACATATAGTAAAATTAAAGTCAGTATTGCAGAACTGACTTTAATTTTACTATTGGTTTTATACTGTTTGAACGAGCGTTCGCCAGTTGAGCAGCGACCCTCGCTATTTAATATCATAACATAGTTAAGTAGGTGTTTGAATCCTGCAAATGCTTACTGTGTGTGTGTGTCAATGTAGTGTGGGTTTTGCTTTTACTATGGTATGACATAGTATGATTACAACAGTAAGTGCATTGCACACATCAGGTATCTGCGTGGCAAATATATATGTGTGCATGTCCCCTCAATCAGTACATAGGTGTGAAACCTGCATACTACATGAATACATTTGTTTCCATTGACAGGTTGTGCCGCTGCTTCTCAGATCATAGGTCACAATGTGACAAGGCTGTCCACTGTCGTGTTCTGTGGCCAAGGTCATCTGTGGCACACACACCCATGACAGTTACTTAAGAGTAGTGTGAGTGAGGGTATATGCCTGGGGTATATGTCAGACATGGTCATACACAACAAAGACTGCCAAGAATGGACAGTCTTTATAGGTGTATGACTGCCTTGTGGATATGCATTCAGTCCTCTAATGTCTTATGTGATACACCTTGGGACTCCACAATACCTATGGATATGTGGATACCAAGGGACACATGACATAACATGAGGCTGTATGTACACATTGGTATCCAACATACATGTTGAGGGCTACCACCTGTGTGGTACTGACGGGATAGTATGTATAGTACATGAGGATGACTATGCCATAGTCGGCTTACTGCTATACAGCATGTATCAGACAACAGGTATCTGTCTGTATGATACCCTTGTGTAGGATATGCGTCCCATCCAGGGAATGCATTGTAGGCCAATCCATGCATTTTCAGATTTGAAGGGACACATCCCTAGTGTGTCTGCATGTACCTAAGGGGGCTATATGCCAAACAGGTGTGGTCACAGGAATAGGTGGCAGTCATTACCACTGGTTAGTGTTATAGTGTAGCACTGGAAGGATCCAATTGTTACTGGGTTCCCTACTACTGTGTGTCATTTGTCAGGACATCATCCAATGATTGCTTATAGTCATGCTGTTGAGGTTGTGTATACTACCAGACCAAAAATCATTGACAGATATTAACGGTATCACCCACAGCATAGTGTCAACCCATGTCATATACACGTCTACCCATGTTAGTACATAACTGTAGTAGAATGCATACTGGCCATTGAAAGATACTATGAGATGTTAACAATGTGTATGATAGGATATGCCACACGTCCCATGTGTCCACTATGCACGTACATCCAGACAGTGCACACCCACCATGTTCACAGATGTACACTTGCTAATCTGTACTGCACACATCACACACGTACTGTCCACTCACTAACACATGCTGGCAACACATTACACTTCAGCCAAGTGGCACATGGGTGGACAATACATACCCAGAACTAACAGTTGTGTATACAATGCTACATTGACAATCAGAGCTTTGATGCATAATGTCTGCTCAGATATACCTACAAGGATGTAGTTACACTTCCTTGTTGACAACCTGCTATTATTGCTACACTGCTATAGTGCCACTCAGTGCATCAGCACCATGTTAGCCTGTCACTCCGTCAATGATGCAGATGATGGGAGGTGACACAGGTATCATCATATGCACAGGGCGTTTTGTTGTTTGCCAGAGCCTGACATTGACCCATCCAATCGACATGTCTGTGTGTGTGTGTGTGTGTGTGTGTGTGTGTGTGTGTGTGTGTGTGTGTGTGTGTGTGTGTGTGTGTGTGAAGGACAACAGTACAGCATGGGCCAATGTTGATGTAATGTGTGTGTGTATGTGTGAGCCCTAGTTGTTTGGTTAATGTGTGTGTGTCTGCATGCACACAGCTCCACCATGTGGCTGCCATATATGGTAGTTTGTGGGAAAGGCACAGACTGTACCTGCTAGGCTGTACAGATCACTGTCTCTGGCCATGGACACAGTACTTGTGCCTGGCAAGGGTGCTATGGACAGTTTGGGTACCAACCCTGACTGGGTACTGTCATCAGAGACAGAGGTATGATGACTGGACCCATGTCCCTGCTGGGACTGGCCAGAGCCATGTGCACATGGTCTACTGGGACGGTTGCCACTACGGGAGCGGCTGTGAACTGTGGGCCATCCACGACCAATGCCAGCTGTTGCTGTTGCTGGCATGCATCCACATCGATGTCTCAACCATCCTGCATAGTCCTGGCTCTTGGAAGACATGTTGTGGAGGGCATCTAATGTCTCCCCCCAACGTCTGTCAATGACCTCGGTGTAAGCCCGGATGGCACCGGCAAGGTCACGGATGCTGTCATTAATAGTGGTGTAATGTGCCGTCTGCACCCTAAGTCCCTGCCTGGTGTACCGTTCCATACGTGCCTGAGCCTGCATTACAGCCTGGAACATACTGGTCATCGTAAGACCTGTGAGGGCATGCCTGCCAGGGGCAATACGACCAGTGGTGCTCCCCCGAGAACCCCTGGACCTCTGCCTATGTGGTACCATTCCGGGTCTATGGCTATGGCTGCTGTGAGGGGATGCAAGTGCCATGGGTACCACACTCTCCAGGTCAATGCCATGCTGTCCCTTGCCTATGGCCATTGGTGGTGAGGGATGTATTGACAGTATGAGTGTGCGCATAGATGGGGTTGAACGCTGTGTACTGTCGATTGGCGAACCACCGACAGACCCTGTCAAATCTTCCTGTGCCAAAATACATGTGTCATCATCACCACTATTCGTGGCAGTGGCTTCAGGTTGCCTGCTGCTTTCACCAACCCCTAACTCAGCACCTGTGAGAGGAAGACAGGAAACACACTTTACGGTCTGCACATGCACACATGCACACATGAACACATAAACACATGAACACATGCACACATGAACACATGAACACATGCACACATGAACACATGGACACATGGACACATGGACACATGCATACATGCACACATGGACACATGCACACATGAACACTAACACACACCTCACAACAGCACATACACACACACATACCAGCAATCCAACACATACTCTATAGTGGGTGAAGGTGGGTGTCCGTATCACAAGGTAGACAGTCACCACACATGTGTCAGCATGCAGAATATGTGTTGCACAAGACCATGCAGTGCAAGTGTAGATGCCCCTATTTAATGGCAGTATACATGGCTTTAATGCAACTGTGTAGTTGTTCAGTGATTGGCTACACCCTGGAACACAATGTGTACATGGACACAACATTGCTGTGCAGGTATTATCAGCTTTGCAATGCCCTGTGCACCATCACTCACAGGTATACATGCCATGGCTGCATGTGTTATCTGTGTGACACATAGATATCCATGTCTGAGTGCAGTGTCTGTGTCCATAGCAGATAATAGTGGGCACGGGTGTAGCACATGCATGCTATGTACACACACTGGATGTGCGGTGCATGTTGATGTGAAGGAATCCCAATGGCCGACATGGCCAGTGTACAGTGGTTATGGTGAATGTGGGACATATTGCAGATATGTGGGTGCCAGACATGGCATGGCATGCTACACGACTGCAACATTAAACACCACACATACCCAATGTGTGTCAAGTGACCTATACACCCACTAGCATTCCAGGACATATATGTGACACTTTGTGTGGATGGGGACTGCTGTGCATATTGTGTATACTGGCATATGTAAGCACACAGACAACATGCCATGCATATTGTGTATAGGTGCATATGTTTGCACACGCACAACACTGAGGTGCAAAGCAATGACTGCTATGAGTAGTACTGTGGTCACTGTAACTGGATGGGTTGTAGTATGCTTTGCCATCATCAACATGCATCTTGTGGTCACTCACAGCTACTAATGTGTGCAAGACCACCGCCTAGCATGCTGTACCTGAACTGCAGTGCCGTGACTACGTTTACAATTACACAGCCACCTTGTACATGGTTGTGTGAGGTGTCCAATAGGGAGCATTGCCTAACATGACTGTGTTATGTGTTGCAGAGTGTTGCACAGCCCCATGATAGGCCTCTACCCCTGAGGTACATCATGTATGTGTGCATGACATGTGGGATACTGAAGTGTGACCTTACAGCGGGTGTGTGGTAATGCCAAATGTAGCATGTTTTCATGTACTGTGTATGATAACCGTGTTCTGTTGTGTACAGCTGTAGCAACTATGCATATCTAATGTGCAGTACAGTGTTGCCACAATTGTGTCTGCTGCACTGTGCATTGCATGTGAATGAGACAGCTACTGACTTTACTGAGATGATTGATGTCTCAAAGCAAACATGCACAGCATGCATTATGCGTAGGTGTGTTACGTGTACATGGCCTACACCTCACCTATGACATGCACATTTCATTACCAATATTAAAGTGTTAACACACTCACCAGCATGTATTGTCTGCCCTGCTGTCACACCAGAGGGACCTAGAAGAATATGACACAGTTTGTCAGTGGCCACAACTGTGGCATTGCTACTGTGAGTGTGTTAAACGACAGTGGGACAAACAGTCAACAGTCACAGGTGTACGGATACTATTCCAAATATCAGTATTGCACATGTTAGGCAGCACAACTGCTAAACACACAGTACACATCTCACATATGCATATTCTAACAATACAGGTAACGGTAGTCTACAGCTAGGGCGTATTACCTGTACACTCCATGTCATCCTGCTGGGTGGCTCCGGCCTCCATGATGACACATGTGTGACGCTGTTGCTGCTGTAGGCCAGGATCCACCATGCTTAGGAGCAGCTCCTCCACTCTGGTGAGGGGGGATGTATGGCTGCCCCACCATCTGTGGCAAGCTGTTGCCTATGGATATCAGACGCATGCCGCTGGACATGTCTAATTAAATCACTGCAGTGATGGTGTACCTGCTCATATGTCTGGTTATGCATGCCTATGTCATTTACCCGGCGAACAAAGTCTTGCCACAGTGCAGTATGGTCATGCTGGTGCTGGCTGGCCCTGGAAAAATGAAGGTTATAGTGCTGCACCAGGCTGTTCAGGATTTCCTGATACTCTACAGCTGAATATGATGGGTTTTGTTGATGAGACATAACCCTGGAAGACAATTAAATGATATGTGTGACAGTTGCAGTATGTCCCTTGCCCTATGCAAATGTGCATGTACATATAGATACGGACTGTTGCCACGTATGGATGATTCACAGTATGTAGAGTACCCTTCAGACACATCTTTCAGATGTCACCAAATACATATCTGTTACATACCTTACCTTTGTATTCCTCACCTCCGTCTGTTGTAGGTGTTTTTTTATTGTTTATTTATTTTTTTTTTTGGTTTTGTTTCCTATGTGTGTTGCTGTTTGTTTTCAGTGTCTGTCTCCTTCTGCCTGTTTGTGTCTGTCTGTCTCTGTCTGTCTCTCTCGCTCGTGCTCTCTCTCTCTCCCAGTTGTTGCAATGATATTATTGCATGTGTGGACAGCAGGTACAGGCTGCTTTTCTAGGTATCGGCACATGTGCATGTGATGGCCTCTGCACCAATTCGTGGCCACCATTTAGTAATTGCATGCAGCCTGCCATGTGGTAATTGCAGTTCTCACTGTGATTTCAGGACACTGCTATAAAATGATAGGTTAGGTAGGCGTAGGCCTTTCAGTTTTGCAAGGTTGGGACCATGCTTGTTTGCTGTGGACACTGTTGTGTCAGTCAGAAGGTTGGTATATGTCTCATATCTTAAGCTGGGTTGTAGCCAGTGAAATGCATGTTGTACTGAAACCTGACTGTTGCTTATTCCAGTATACTCTTCTCAGTGTGTAAGTTTACTCACACCTCCTAGTGCTAACACTGGATACATGGGAGTATGTACTTTCTTTTGGAATTAGGGAATTAACTGGCATACAACAGTAGTTATTGCAATGTATTCCTATGGCTTTCCTAGTTTCCCTTTACATTCACTCCTTGTAATGCATGTTATATTTCTTTATTGCAATGTATTCCTATGGCTTTCCTATTTTCCCTTTACATTCACTCCTTGTAATGCATGTTATATTTCTTTATTTCAATGTATTCCTATGGCTTTCCTATTTTCCCTTTACATTCACTCCTTGTAATGCATGTTATATTTCTTTATTGAAATGTATTCCTATGGCTTTCCTATTTTCCCTTTACATTCACTCCTTGTAATGCATGTTATATTTCTTTATTGCAATGTATTCCTATGGCTTTCCTATTTTCCCTTTACATTCACTCCTTGTAATGCATGTTATATTTCTTTATTGCAATGTATTCCTATGGCTTTCCTATTTTCCCTTTACATTCACTCCTTGTAATGCATGTTATATTTCTTTATTGCAATGTATTCCTATGGCTTTCCTATTTTCCCTTTACATTCACTCCTTGTAATGCATGTTATATTTCTTTCAGCACCAAGTTATTGTATATCTGCTGTGGCTTAGTGGTATGTTATGCAGACTGGTGAGTCCAAGGTGTGGGGTTTGAGACTGTCAAGGGTATTTTATTTTGCTGCTGAGCAGTACAAGGGCATTGTCATACAGAGTGACTAAGGCACTTTTAAGCAGTCGTAAGCGGGTTTGCGTGGTTTTGCGCGATGCTTAGCAATGCTAAGCTAAGCTTAGCTTAGCTTATTTTATTTTAGCAATACTAAGCTAAACTTCGCTTAGCTTATCATATCTTAGCAATGCTAAGCTAAGCGCATACATGCGCACACTGGTGCAAATATGCTTACTACTGTTTACAAGTGCTCACTCCCGCTAATCCCCACGCTTATTTCCTTGACAGAAAGGTAAATGGGGAGATAGGAATGTGGTGATAAAGGGTGCACAAAGAGGGGAAGACAGTCGGGAAACCAGCTTGGGATGGTACACAATGGGTGTGGAGAAGGTCCATAGCTGCCCATTTCTTTACCAGCAACAGCTGTGCATATGCAATACATTAGGTGGGATATTTGAAACCTTCCACCCCTGAGAGAGGGGTGAGGACAACTAAGTATGTTGTACTACCAATTATGAATATCAAGCACATGCACTGTTTGGGAACTGCTATACTGTCATTAGTATGTTACTCACTTCTGAACACTTTGTGGTTTGCTTGTGTTAACATTAGCACAGTCTGCTCAGGACAACTGGACATATTTCTGTACTGTGTATGCCTACCTACACCCTTGGTTGTGCTTGACTACATGGGTATATAGTACCTTTGGGTAGGGGTACAAAACTGCAGAGTGCATTATTTATTATTGTGTGATGTTTATCTTGCTGAGCATGCAGAGTTGCTGTGTACCTGTAAGTCTATAAAGGCTAGTAATCTGTCTGAGTAGCTCCCACCTGTGGACATATCCAGATGGTAGACAGAGGTTAGCCTAGTATTCATTGACTGTGCACCACACCAGTCTTTTCAGCACCTGAACAATGGCATTGTCACAGGTGGTTACTAGCAGTACATGGCTACATCCTTTGATATTTCTGTGTTGTACTCCTACATAATGGCATGCTTGTGGAATTCATTCTACAGCTATTTGCAGAGTGTGTAACAGCAGACATTCTGATCTGCCTGTGTGTTTATGACACTTCCAGGCCTCAGATACTCTCAGGTATATATTTGAACAGCCTCAGGGAAAGGTACATATCAGTGGGATAAACCTGTGATATATTTCAGATATTTTGCAGCTGAGACTTTGGGGTATTCAAAGCATATGTATTACTACACCATTTCTGATGTGCAAGTAGTGTCTACTCTCACTTATTGACATTTATCATTAAGTGGATTCCCCACCTTTCTGCGTACTGTTAGTACATTTCACAGGGAGTCAGAGGGGCACAGCTAACATTTGTTTGCAAATCAGGGACATCCCTGTAAATCAGTCACAGTTGGGAGGTGTGGCATCTGACCTATTCAAATATGCCAGCGTTTATCCTGCTCTGATACTGTGTGGAGTTTGTAAGGTGCTACTGTAACATTATTCCCTAGTAGCATGGCTGCTTCTCTTATCACAGTCATGTAATGCAATTCCACAACAATTGCTGGAAAAGATCCACAGAACAAGCTTTGTGTTATGGCCTTCCTATTTTCCCTTTATATTCACTCATTGTAATGCATGATATATTTCTTTCAGCACCAAGGTTTTATATATCTGCTGTGGCTTAGTGGTACTTCATGCAGTGTGGTGAGTCCAAGTTCTGGGGTTCGAGACTGACTGGTGTATTTTATTTTTCTGCTGAGCAGTACAAGGGCCCTGTCATACAGAGTGACTAAGGCACTTTTAAGCAGTTGTAAGCGGGTTTGCATGGGTTTGCGTGACGCTTAGCAATGCTTAGCTAAGCGCACACAAGCTCACACTTGCGCACCCCTGCTTACTACTGCTTAAAAGTGCTTACTCCCGCTAACCCCCGTGCTAATTTATTTGAAAGAAAAGAAAATGGGGAGATAGGAAAGTGGTGAAAAAGGGGGCACAAAGAGGGAAAGACAGTAGGGGAACCAGCTGGGATGTGCAGGAAGGGTGTAGGGAAGGCCCATAACTGTCCATTTCTTTACCAGCAACAGCTGTGCATATGTTCATAATTTGGTGTGAAATTTGCAACCTTCCACTCCTGAGAGAGGGGTGAGGACAACAAAATATCTTGTACTGCCAATTATAATTAGCAGTTTACATGTCCGGCAGACATGTGTGCAAAATGGGCAGCTATGTATGGGGCGTAATTTTCTTGTGAGAACAGATTGCCCTTTTTTATTTTTTTTTTCAGGTGAGAGTGGAATGTGAGGTAGGGGATGTAGGTATATTTGGGGAGGTAGGTTGGGGAGGTAAACAGACAAGACAAACAAGACGCATACAGGGGTGGTATTTGACACATGGGTTGGGTGAACACAATTGACGGGGAAGGTTGTTTGGAAATCGCAAGCCCATGAGCCCACAGATGGTAACAGTGGAACTGAAATCCCCACCCATGGGCAGTCACCACTGCACCTTCACAGCCCCGAGGGTGGCTGTGCTAGGGGCTGAGTAGGACAGGCAGGCTCACTCGAGAGATGCGCCACCCTCACCTCGAGCTGGCATAGAGGATCAGCGACTGAACACTGGATCTCCCAATGCACCACAGCCTGGACCCTTCGAAGGGTGACAGGTGGCCCTTATCCACCCAGACTTGCACGGGGGGGACGAGCCTCATCCCCTGCAGCACTTCCACCCGAAGGTGGCACAGGACCAACAGAGGAGGGGAGCCCAGGCTGGGCACCGGAGCTGCCGGTGCCAGGTGCACTCGCCAACTGAGGAGGGACAGGTGGGTCCACTGGGACCGGCCTTCCCATACGTTCTGTGATTAGGTGTGTTCAATTACAACATAAACAACAGCATTCCAGATTAGTTGTAGCAGCATGCAATAATATTCCCATTAACCCAACCCACCAATGTTCCAACAGTTGAACAGCAAGCATAACACATGCATATATTGAACGACAGTGGATATTCCAACAGCATGTAGGGATGTTTGGTAGCAACAGGCCACCATGAATGTGGTGTTTGAACAGGGCACATGCATCAACATGAATGCAAATATTTATAAAATAATAGGACATATGTCCCAACAAATATTTAAGATTACACATACCCATTGAGGTGTGGAATTGCATGGTTTATGCACAAACAGTAGGGTGTAGAAAAGAACCTCAGTTAACATGTTATAATTACTTTTACTCTACACTACATTCCTAGTGATTGCAACTGTATATTCCCTACATGTATTATTACACTTGCCACCATGCATTAGGTTGTGTAATGGGTTTGGCTAGTTCAATATATACTTAACCTATATCTGACATACTAACTGTCCAAGATGCTGATGTTACTGCTACATATTTCATGATTGCTTTTATATTTCTTTATCTACATTGGATGTTTTCACATGACATTTTCACTTCAATTTGTACAGAACCCTGCATTTATGGAAGCACACTCATATTTCTGGGGAACATATTAGCATGCTACTCATGTGCAAGATTTACTTATGCATGCCAGCCAGTAACTGACTGTTGAGGACTGTATATATGCTTCTCAGCTACTAGCACTTCCAACACCCACTTTAGATGGGACTGCAGAACTCTGGGTTGCCAGCACTTTTTAAAACAGTACTATTTGTATAATGCAAAGGTACAACAACAATTCAAACTAAGTGACACACACACACACACACACACACACACACACACACACACACACACACACACACACACTCCGTGTTTTAAACCTTTATTACTGACATTACACACTTTTCCACAGACTCACACCTTTATTTGTTGTAACAGTGCATATGGAAGACATATTCAAGGCAGATTAGACCTTTATTAATGGGTTAGCACACACTTTTTCAGGCTCAGTCACCTATGTTATATGACAGTACCTGCAGAGATTTTATTCCAGACATATATTACCTTTCTTAATGGGTTACTACGCTCTTTTTCTAGCTCTGTGAATTGTCGTATAACAGTACATGCAGAGGACTTATTCAGGCCATTTTATGGCTGTATTATTGTACTACAGCACTTTATTTCATGCTCTCTCCCCTATTTTATATAACAAAACATGCAAAAGAATCACTAACCTGCCTGGTGGCACAGCCTTTGCAGCCTATCAGCATAGGCTTGCTGATTCGCAGCACGGTCACTTGCAGCTGTAAAGTAAATGAAGGGATATTGAGAAATACCTATCCATTATACCAACTCAGTTATCAGTTCTTACATACTGCATTCCATGACTACATACTCAGTCGTGGGGCATCCTGCATCCCACGGGCCTCCTGGATCCATTGGTTCAAGCGGTCCTCCTTTCATCTCTTCAGGTTTGCATGGTGGTGATGGACCTGCTCACCGATGTGAGGAATGCCTGTGGCACTGGTGAGGTCATGAGCTAACCGGTTCCAAGCCTCAGCCTTGTATTCCGTCCCTTGGAACTGGCTCTGCAGGAGTCTGGACTCATGATGGTGGACAAGGAGCCAAATCAGGTATTTCAACTCCTCGATGCCCCAATGCTGCGCTCAGAAGCATGAACCCTCTCCTGCACCTGCCATTCTGACAGCAAATGTGAGCTACAATCAGTTATGGTGAGTATTCCCGCCTATGGGGCTTAAATATGCTGCATTTCCTGCACTTTTTTTGTGATTGGCATTTTTGAGAATTCTAAGCTGACTGCGGACCTGCTTAGTAATGGTTAATCTACCATTTCTAAGTATATGTATGTTAATAGTGGCTGCTTCTCCTAAGCTGTCATGGCTTAGTGGTTCTGTACTTTGATTATGATGCACAGGATCCTGGGTTTGAGCCTTGTTATTCTTTTATTTTATTACTGTCTAGACAGGCTAGGGGGTGTGGCTGCGTTTAAGCAACTTAGCTCTACGTTGCTCCCCGGTGCCCTACAGTGCCCTGGTGGGCGCGGCGCGCACGTCCATCCAAACACATTGTGCTGGTTAAAGCGCTTTTAAACTTTGGGCAACTCTATTGCGCTGGGTAAAGTGCTATTAAGTTATGGGCACCTCTGTTTAGCTGAGTAAAGCGCTATTAAACTATGGGCACCTATGTTTAGCAAAAAACAAAAACAGTATTACAATGTTCACATTGGTAGGTATATTAAGTATTAGGGTTAGCATCTGTATAGCTAAAAAAAAATAAAAATAACTAGTTTCCTGTCTGGGAATGAGCTGCCTGTAAAGTTCTGTTCAGGTGGTGGAAATCAGAGTCCACATATAACTGCCTTACTGTAGAAATCTTAGGAGGAGAGGAAGTTAGTAAAGTCTCTAATTGAGCTATTAGGTGGCCTATAATTTTCAGTCAGTGCAATTGCAGTATTTAGTAGTTTAAATGCAGTAATCACACAATCATTTTGTTACTATGGTCAAACGTGAAAATCTTTTGTCATGAACATTCTTCACGTTATGGTACTGTCACTGTACAAAGCAGTGCAAAAAGGTCACCTCTACACGACGCCTTGTCTTTCTTACAGCAGCTATGAACTGAACATGTTTCTGAGTTAAATCGGTCACATGCTCTCCACCAGGTCTGTGTTATTGCCTCAGGATCACTTTTACATTCTTTAAGGAGCTGTAACAAAGAAGGGCTTTGTTGTTGGTGTACACGTCTTATCATTTTCAATAAAAGCCTTAGACCCTATAATTGTAAGTTCTTTCTGACAATACTTGACTTGCTTTCAGAATGTAAATTATTTTCTCTCAAAATCAGCTTTACTAAAACTTCTAACCTTTAATTATTTCCCTCAGTGATGGAGGTTATGTGATAACAAGGTTTGCTTTTAGTGACTACAGAGTAACCCAAAATGTACAGACCCTTGGCAATGTAAAAGTTGTGGGGATATGGCATTAGTAAGTTTATTTCTTGTGTGTGTCCCTGTAAAGTATGACTCTTGGAATTATGCTGAAAAAATATGGATAAGTCCCTTTGTTCTGCTATTAAATGTTACACTCTTTCTCTGTTTTGCAACAGAAATGTATTTCTCTTAAATAATTTTTTCCACATGTAGTATCATAGCAATGCATTTCTCCTTATTTTTGATGACCATACATTTTTCTCATGCTTCAGCCTTTGCAGGTATGAAAAATATTGCGCAGAATGCTTAACTTTCTGTTGGTCACCATGCCAGTTTCCTTCTGTTTGTATATGTGCCATAATGCATTCTTGATGTGGAGACTACACATGTACCATGAGACTAAATGGCATTTACCTCATCTGTATCACAACCAGAACCTTGGACTTACTCATCCCAATACAGAGAATATTTACTTCAGGAATCTGTCACATGTACATGAAGCATCTGTGCCACATCTGAATCAACATTTTCAACTGTATACTCTCAGCCTTAGCTCTACTGTTTGTATAAGGGATAGTACCTTAAGTGTTGTCTCCTCTAGACGTTACTTCACCTTGGAAACATGAAACATTCAGCAATGGAGATAAACTGCAGAAGTTTTTTTTTTTTTTTTTTAAATGGAGTTATCTTGACAATCTATAGAGACGTGCAAATGGTCTCTATTGAAGAGATCTCTTGTACAGGATGTGTAATGAAGGCATTATATAACTTCTTATAAGTTATTTTAAGAACCTTATTTCCTTGGGGAAATTTATGTAATTCAGAAAGGGAATTTTTTCCAGGTTATCTTTACCTTTACTTAGGTCACTGTTCCAAGTAGATATAACTCTGCCCTCTCCTTCTGCAATATACTCAGTTGATATTTTAGCCCTTATACCTCTAAAAGCAATCAGATCTTTGCAACATATCTTTATACATCTCTTATGCATTGTCAGAGTTCTTTTTTAAGTTAATTTTCCCTGTATTCCTCAAAGGTTCTGATACACATACCTTTGAACTTTCGAATTTTTTTTTGAATGTATGTCCTTTTTTTGCAAGTTTTAGCCTGTTTGTTTCTCAAAATGTGTGTGTATTTGAAATAAATTATTGTTGAAGTCATTTCATTAGCAGCATTACACTCTGCCTTTGTTACTAGTTTAATGGTTTCCTACCAAGAGAATGAAGACTACCTAAAGAAGTACTAAAAAAAAACTCTCTAAACTCTTAAAAATTCATTTTCTCTCTATCTCCTGTTGAGAGTGAGACCACAAACAGCTGACTTATGGTAACTGATCCACTGATCTTTGAGTCCTGAGATTCCTTTGGCTGTTTCTATTTTAGCAGTCTAATGATGATTCCATAACTAAATTAAAGGCCCCCCCCAGTAATGTTATAGTGCCTTTTGGGAAAACTGACACCCAGATTAATTACTCCATCAATAAGACACCCTATGAGTGATTTGATCTCATGTAGACAGTAGACAGTAATCTTTGACCATGACACAAGGTAGCAAGAAAATCTTATAATGTCCACTTTGGCATATACCTGACCAGATATATGCAACAGTTGGAATTCCCACAAAGGTTCCTTTCCAGGAGAATCTAGGGTATAAGCACACTGTCCTTTATGGATTGCCTTAAAGGTACTTGGTTTCCTACAGGTTGCTGACAGGTGAGCTACCAAACTAACATACCCCCCACATAACCTCTAGAAACTTCCTAGCTAAATTACCTCATCCTAATAAACAACCAAGATACCCCGTCCTAATAAACACCCAAGATACATAGGGTACATAGGGTACAGGTTGGGTTGCACAGGCTTGCTTGTAAAAGCCCATCTGTGTGGCCTATCTAGTATCTACCTACTATGAAATAAACTAAAATCTATTTGGTTATATGAGAGTGGTGTCCTATACTCTCTACTGTGATGTTTGTCCTTTGTTTGGTGACTTCTCTTGAAAAATAAGGCAAATTGGCTGAGGCTGACTGCTGATGACTGCCAGTTGCTGCTGGTACGTTGCCTGTGGTTCTTATGGACAGAGGACCTGAATAGCAGACACTTCCCCCAGCATCCCATGGTATGTCCTCAGATACTGAAACACTGGAAGAGGACATAGCTAACCCCCTGCTCATGCTGAATAAACCAGAGGAAGCTGAAGAAGTAAGTAAGTGATCTGAGGATTGACTGCATGTCACTGCAGTCACCCATCATTTATTGAGTGAAGAATGAGCTCACAAAGCTGACAAGAACTCTTTGGTACTTTTTTTTGTCTTTTTAGAATTTAAAGAAGTTGGACCAGCCAATGGCAAGTATCCGTGATGTGACCAAGGAAGATGACTTGGATTCGTTAAGAAACTCTGAAATGAGTCATTCTGAAGGTTGGTTGTTAAATAGTTAGACAAGCAGCATCCTTAAACTTTCACAAACATGCAAAGTCCCCAAAATACTGAAATGCATATGTTTCACACTAAATTATTGTCAGAAATCCCTTCAAAGTAAATTTAGTCTGGCCAAAAAAAAATGGCAGGTAAGTTGTCACAGAGTGTACAGAAGCACTACAAAGCCCATAGTATTCCCTTCTCAACTAAAACACTTCCCCACCAAAATAAAAAAAAAAAAAGTCACAAAATAAGCCCCTAAATTATCCAAAAATAGCGGTTTGAGGGGAAATGTTTGATATTATAAATAACGTTTCTTAAAGGTACAGAACCACTGAAGTAAAAGTAAAAACTCTTTTTTATCTAATATGTATATCCATATATAATTTATGTGTGAAAGGGTTCCCCAGAATGAACTTATCTGCCAGAAAATATATGAATGCTGGCAGCTGGTTCTTGTGATGCCTCCAAACTGCTTCTTCATGAGGCAGCAAGAAAGTACTGAAGATTTTCCACTCTGACTGATGATTTTCCCTCCCCAAGGCTGCCCGATTTACAGTCAGAGTGGCTGCAATTATCAGATGTTCAACATGTTGATCCCTGCTGCAATAGCCTTAACTATATGGCCTTTAATCTGCATAGGATATAACAAGTCAGCCAGCTTCCAAAGTTTCAGGGTGCCATACACACAGCCAAGCTGTGTTGACAGAGCTTTTGTAAGCTGGCTAGTTGTTTTGTCTTCGGCAAAGCACAACCCATATATCATAAAGATTACTGCAGCAGTGAGGAGTTGTATGCAAGTGCAACTTAAACAACTGTACTTTATTCACACTGAAATGTTATATTTACTATAAAATTAAATGTTTTTACAACGAAACTAAAAGTTTTTGGACAGGTTGCGGACAGGCTTTGAATTTCTAAGGGAATTAGGATGCATAAATGCTTGTGTAAATTTTCTTAAGTTTATTTTTTTACTTAATTTTCCTGCAGGAGTTATAGGTTTGTATCTCAAGGGCAGTATACTGTGCTTGTTGGGGACCTTATGTGGTTTACTTACCATAGAATCATTTGTTCTCTGCCTAATATTTACTGACTCATTCATGCTTCACTATCAATTTTCCTTCTCAGCTTAACACATGGAGCAGCTACTGTTCTCTGCAGTTTTACTTTCCCATATCTGCAAAAAGAAAAAAAGTTGTCAGGAATTATTTAGATGTCAGGGAGTTTCTACTGTTCCTCAGCTACTGGTGTGTGACTCTGCTGTGGCTGCTCTTGGTTCCTCAAACCACTCATCTTTTTCCCCCAAGTCACTCTGGTGTAGCCTCTACAGTCAATATGGGCTGGGGCATAGCCATGTCCTCTGGTTGTATGAATGACCTTGATTGGTAAGGGAGAATCATTCTTGCCTCTCTCAGTAAAATAAGGATCCTTAAGTTAAGATGAGTATACCTATTAAGGGTTGGTCATTTCCAAAGGAGGTTCTTTCCTAGCATTGTCCTTTCAGGCCAGAGCCTCCCTCTCCCTATTGACATGAAAGCACTGAAGGGCTTTGAGTGAGTTATGCCTACCTCATTTTTCACAAGAATGTGGTTTCTTTAAGAACTAGCCCTTCTTTTATGCCTAAAGTGGTCACAGAGGTTTACCTTCTGCTAGACTATTAATCTTCCTCTCTCCTTTCCTGAACTCAAAAATGGGAGAAATGATTCTTCACACTCTTGATACCTACTGGCAGCTCAGATACTACCTAGACAAATCTCAAGCCTTCAAAAAATCTGACCAGCTGTTTGTCTCCTATGAAGGTAAGAGGAAAGGACAACCAGTGTCAAAGTAGGGTGTTTCTAGATGGTTGTGTTTGTGTGTGTGTTGCTGTATGAGACAGAAGGTGTGCATGTGTTTTGCTGTGTGACAGCAGAGAGAAGGAAGGTGTGTGTGTGTTTTAACATACCTCCCAGATGTCCAGCTTTAGCCTCATAGTTTTGGTCTGCTTCTCATAAAAGTTGTGGTTTTCTGGCAAATTACAGAGGACTTTTTCTTCTTCTGGCTTTTCCTGGTTAGGGGTCTGCTCATGATTGGCAGTGCAGTTTTACAGTGTCGAGTTGCCAGCCTGGCACCCAACCTTCCACAGAAGGCACACACACACTCACACCTAGGGCCAATTTAGAGTGCCCAATCCACCTCTTTGGAATGAAACTGGGGTACCTGGAGGAAACCCATGTGACCACAGGGAGAACATTCAGACTCTGCACAGAAGGCACCCCAGCCAAGGATCAAACCAGAGAACCTCTTGCTGTGAGGTGGCAACGCTAACCACTGCACCACTGTGGCCACCCACAAATTACAGAGGATTGAAGTCAGTAAATAATGACATACATATGAGTTACAGACTTCATATCTTTTACAAAGTGCATGCTAATACAAATGTTGTTCTAAAAACTTTCTAAGTTAAAAAGAGCAATATTTAAAATCTGTCCCTATTTTGGGCTATTGTATCCCCATTATTTTAGGCTTTGTCCAGATTTCTTGCACTAAGAGGTTGAGAGGTGTCTGGTATGGTAAGTAATGCCCTGGGAGGGGGCAGGTTTTTCAATTAACTAAATCAGGATTAACCCTGTAACTTGGTTACAGGAAATAACAGCCTGAATCTGCTACACTAACTACCAGACCGCTGAATGAATTATGAGCTTCAGTAGAGACAAGCACCTGAATCCTAAATGAAACACTGAAATCTAAAGTTGTTTGCCAGTAGCAACCTCTTCATTATTTACTCTTTAATGTGGAATTATTCGGATGACTTTTTATTTCTGCAGAGCTTGTGTTTATTGACTGAGAGTGGTGGATTGTGATGGCAGAAATTTGAGTGGTCTCTCATGGCTGAACTGTTCTGAAATGAGTAGTCTTGTCATTATTGGCTCATACATTTTGTTTCATTGCTTACTGGAAAAATGTTCAAAACTACAAATTTAAAACACATTCTAACAAGTGGCATTGTATTATACAAGGAATATAATGTAATACAGACAGGAAGGTGAATCAAATAACTCATATATGTATGCATAGCCCTAAAAATGTGTTTGAGGATCCTATGTTTTGAAAACAGCCCAAAGGTAAACTTAATCCTCCACTGGCCAGATGCATTTTCTTTAAATTTGGGCTTTAATGCCATTTAAATGAATGTGATTTTCAAGGCAGAGAAGTTTACTGCTCATGCTAAGCCTGTTTTCATTGTGAGATTGTATCGTTTGTTTAGCAAATGGCTATCAGTGTTTGTGTAATTTTATTGCAATATCTGTAATCATTGCAGAAGTAAATGAGAAAACAGTATACACACTGACAGGTTTGAACAGTTTTTATGGAAACTGGGGAGAAATAGCCAAGCAATGGAACAGTGGAATGGCTGGGGAGGAGGCTGCTGGGGGAAAGGGTAGGGGGTTGGTACAGGAGGACCTGCTCTGGGGGGCCATATCTATTACCCTGCCTAGGACCCCATTTGACCATGATCAATCTCTGCTACACAGGGTAATAAAATAAGCCCCCTACACATACACAGTCAATCCAGTATCACATTACTTGGCCATCTCTCCCCAATTACCATAAACTCGGCTCAAACCTGTCCATGTGCATTCTATTTTCTTCAGTTTTACAATAAAACAGAGATTTGGATTTTATTTAAAACTTTTATATCATGTTTTGTAGCACAAACAGGTATGGCCACTTGATAAAAAAAAAAAACAGTCTTCTTTGAAAACAGACAGCATGAGCAACAGTAAACTCTGCACTTTAAACCCACAGTCATTGAAAATGCACTGAAACCAACATTCTTTGAAAATGCATCTCTCTAGTGGTGGAAGTGTACCTTGGTCCCTGGGTTGTTTTCAAACCATGAGCTCCCTGCACACATTTGTAGGATTATTCATAAATACATTTGCTCTTTGATTCACCTTCCTCATTGCATCACATTATATTATTTGTTTAATAGAGCTATATTTGTTAAAGTATTTAAAGTTTGTAGTCTTGAAAATTTTCCAGTAAGCAGTGAAACAAAATGCATTAACCAGTAATGGCAAAAATTACTCATTTCAGAACATTTCAATAATAAAAGGCCATGCAAACTGCTGTCATTAAACTCCACCAATATCAGTCAATATCTCCAGAGAAGTCAGTCATCTGACTAATTCCACATTAGAGGACTATTACTAATGCAGAGGTTACAACTGGCAAACAGTTTTACACTTCAGTGCTTCATCCACAAATGCAGTGTCAGCTCCCCTTGAATGACAACTTGCTTATGTTGCATTAAAAAAATAGTGTACTAGTAATATTGCCATAACATTTCCTGAACAAGATCAGCTATGCAAAAGGGGCTGTTTGGCAAACGACAACAGGTTCATAGTTACTAGGCATGCAGTCCTGAAGACCATTAAGAGGCCTAGCTCAAATAACCAGACAGTGCTTTAGAGCAATTGGGAAAGTTAAGTGACTTGCTCAAAATCACACACTAGGTATGTGAAGGTGGGAAGATTCAAACCCTGCATCCTTCGCACTGTCAGCAGCTCATCAACAAGTCAGAGTTTTAACTCTTTTCACTAGCTGATAGAGTAACAGTTTTTAACTAAATGTTACAATCATTTACAATCTTTACAATCCTTTACAATATGGTCTTACAGAGAAGACTATCACAGTAACAACTGTATTATGACATTATAATGAATGCTGAAGATGGTTCTGATCATCACTCCAAATAATTCAGACTGTGTGACTGTATGACCTGACAAATGTCAACACCTTTGCAATTGCTTGAGGATGTAAAGAAGGTACTACAAAAATATGTTTCTAAAATGCAACATAATTAGACTATATTACATAATCCAGGTATGTTAATGAATTAATTTAGTCTTTAGTGCAATGAAGAAAGCAAAACAGTAATAATCAGTATATATGCTGCAGCAGCTTTGTTCAGCATACAAAAAAATTCAGGAATACTACTGCATATAGCATACATTTTTTTTTGGGGGGGGAGCAGGGTTACATGTTTGCATGCCACCTACATCTCATTTTTTGACCTCTGTCTTCAAGAATAGCCCTCATCTGAAATCATGCAGTACAGGTCTAAATTAATGAATGGATAATAATACTGTATTATTGCAGCATAAATCTCCAGAGCAGAGCCGGATCATGATCAAATGGGGCCATAGGCAAGACAAAGTACTAGGTTACCCCCACTGTGCCCCCCCCATGACAACCCCCCACCCATAGCTCTCAGCTTTCCAGATTTTTGCCTCATATTTTGGTCTGTTTCTTATAAAATCTGTGGTTTTCTGGAAAATCACTGGTATGATCTGAGGATTGAAATCACTAAATAATGAATATATTTGAGTTTCAGACCTCACATTCTTCAGAAAAATGTGTGCTAAGACAAATCTTGTTATTTTATCTACTTTCTAAGTTTATAAGAGCAATATTTAAAATCTGCCCCTATTTTTGGGCCTTCTCCCCCCATTATGTCAGGCTTTGCCCAGATTTCTTTTGCTAAGAAGTTGAGAGGTATGCCCCAGCATGCCCCATGATGAAAGGATTAAAAAAAAAAACATTATTGTCATTATATAAATGAATGCACTGCATACCTCTCATCCTGTTAGTTCAAGAAATCTGGACAGTCTTAATAATGGGGGAGAGGACAAAAGTCTCAAACTACAGAAACATTTAAATACTGCTGTTATAAACTTATACAGTCACTAAGTAAGAAAAAATTGATGTTTTGTACAAATTAGCATTTTCTGGTGGATAGGAGAAAGTCTGAAACACAAATGTGTGTCATTATTTGATGGCTTCAGTCCTCAGTGATTTGCTAGGAAAAAAAGTTTTATGAGGAACAGACCAAAAATCTGTAAAAATCAGATGCATCATGCACCTGTACCATTCAAACATTCCATACATCATTTGCCAGCCCACCCTACTACTTCTGCTTTTTTTATGCATGTCCCTGTGCTTTTGGTTAGTAGTTGTACATTCCATTCCTCTGTTTGGGCACTTTGGACATGAACATAGTCAGCACTGGGTCAGCGGTGCAGCACTACTAAGTAATGATAATGTTAGTTACTGTCTCACCTCTTGAGTATTACAACTTACAAGTTGGTCTCATGTCTCGGTGGTTTACTCTCTGTCGTCAGTAATGTTGCTTGCAGGTAGACAGTGAACTGAACTTTTTTTTTTTTTTTTTTAAGACAGAGCAGTAATCAGTAAATAAGCAGGGCAGCAGCACATTACAGGCAATTTCAAGCCTCCTGCATACCTGCTGCCAAAATGACCGAACAATTGGTAACTCTGTTGGGGAGGGATCTCATCTACAACTACTTTTTACTTTTCTGCTTTGTTCCATCTAATTGCATTTTTAGTTTATTCAAGGACCTTAGTTATTCTGCATGGGTCTATGTTAGAACAACGAAAATTCACATTGTCGAATGTTCTAACATCGGCACACATTCATCGAATGCTGAAACCCTCGAACAGTCAGAACAGCGAATTTTTTCCTAGGGAAATAATTTGCTGTTCCAAAACACATACGTACAGCAGAAGCACACTAAAGAGACAGTAATCCACACACATACACCCAAAATCTTTCACCTAACCCTACACTAAACTGTACAAACACCACTAACTATCCACTTACCTTAACCCAAACCCTAACCCTAAGGTCCATCACTATTACACACTCACCTCACCCGCGCCCTAACCCTAACTCACCTAACCCACTCTAACCCTCACGTCCACACAATTGCACACTTACCTGACCCATGCCCTAACCCTAACTCACCTAACCCACCCTAACCCTCACGTCCACACAATCACACACATACCTAACCCACGCCCTAACCCTAACTCACCTAACCTGCCCTAACCCTCACGTCCACACAATCGCACACATACCTCCCTCGGCCCCTAACCCAACTCACCTAACACACACACAATCGCACACTTACCTGAACCCGACCCGTAACTTTCCACCACAGAGCTGAATATAGCGAAACGACAGAGACGGACAACCAAATTCTTTCCCTAGGAAAAAATTTGGTTATCTGACGGTTCGCTATATTCAACGTTCGCTGAATACGTGTCAATGTTAGAATGTTCGACATTGTGAAATGTCGACGTTCTAATATAGACCCATTCTAAACACAGGTTCATAGGTGATTAGTAGGATAATGGGACAAGATCTTTTACAAGCCTAGCCAATAATACCCAGGATATGACAAATATTGTATTTTTATTCCCCATATATGCGATGGGGTAGTCGGTCTTTGGTTGTTGGAGCCCTGAGTCATTTTACAGACTGCCTCTGTCTATAAGGGACATGGGCATACCCCCAGAAGTGAATTTACTGTTCCCCATCCATTTAGCCAAATACTTTTTGAAAAGAGTGAGGGACACACTTTGTTTTACGAAGATGGAAAGTTTATTCCATAGATGAGGCAGCCTTTGGGATATGAATCTGTCTCTCCAACAAGATCTGTTAGAGTCAGAAATAAAGTCAGAAATAAGGTTCAGGTCTATGGACCATGTTACTTTTGTATACTTTTCCTTGTGAATATGTAACATTTTCATCAGGGCTGGATCAGAGAATGCCTTGTAGGTCAGGCATAAGTCCCCTCTCAGCAAACAATATGAGATGGAGTAAAGTATAGGGCCTTTAGTTGGTCTGCATAAGACATGTGTCTTACGCTTTGTACTTTTGTGAGAAACCTCTAGGGCTGCTCCAGTTGGTGTAAGTGCCTGGTTAGGGACATGAAGAAGGGAACATTGTACTTGATTATGGGCCAGACAAGGGCCAAACACAATGACACTTATGAACCAACTCCAAGATCGCATTATGATTTCCTTTGAGCTTGATGCCATGCCTTTAATTATACATTGAGTCACACAGAAGGATTTCTTCACTACTCTAGCTACTTGGTGGTCAAAGTTTAGGTTACCTGTGTTCCTAGGTCCGTCAGCATGGATCTACTTTTAGGGGTGTACTTGGAGCAGATTTCAATGGGCATGTTGGTGAAGGGAACAGAGGGGATGAGGAAGTGATGGGTAGGTATGGTGTTAAGCAAAGGAATGCAGAAGGTCAGATGGTAGAGGATTTTGTGAAAAGGATGGACATGGCTGTGATGAATACATATTTTAACAAGAGGGAGGAGCATAGTGTGACATACAAGAGTGGAGGAAGATGCACACAGGTGGATTATATCTTATGTAGAAGGGCCAATCTGAAGGAGATTGGAGACTGCAAAGTGGTGGCAGGAGAAAGTGTAGCTAGGCAGCATAGGATGGTGGTTTGTAGGATGACATTGGTGATCAAGAAGAGGAGGATGAGTGTGAGGGCAGCACCAAAGATCAAATGGTGGAAATTGAAAAAGGGTAATTGTGAGGTGATGTACAGGGAAGAGTTAAGACAGGCACTGGGTGGCAGTGAAGAGTTACCAAATAGCTGGGTAACTACAGCAGAGCTAGTAAGAGAGAAGGCTAGAAGGATACTTGGTGTGACATCTGGAAAGAGGAAGGAGGACAGGGAGACCTGGTGGTGGAATGAAGAAGTACAGGAGAGTATACAGAGAAAGAGGATGTCATAGAAGAAGTGGGATTGTCAAAGAGATTAAGAAAGTAGACAAGAGTATAAGGAGATGAGGTGCATGGCAAAGAGAGAGGTGGTGAAGGCTAAGGATAAGGCGTATGAAGAGCTGTATAAAATGTTGGACACTAAGGAGGGAGAAAAGGACCTGTTGGCTAGACAGAGGGACCGAGCTAGTAAAGATGTGCAGCAGGTAAGGGTGATAAAGGATAATGAGGGAAACGTACTCACAAGCGAGGAGAGTGTGTTGAGCAGATGGAAAGAGTACTTTGAGGGGCTGATGAATGAAGAGAATGAGAGGGAGAGAAGGTTGGATGATGTGTGGATAGTGAATCATGAAGTGCAGTGGATTAGCAAGGAGGAAGTAAGGATAGCTATGAAGAGGATGAAGAACGGAAAGGCTGTTGGTCCAGATGACATACCTGTGGAAGCATGGAGGTGTTTAGGTGAAATGGCAGTGGAGTTTTTAACTAGATTGTTTAATGAAATCTTGGAAAGTGAGAAGATGCCTGAGGAATGGAGAAAAAGTGTTTTGGTACCGATTGTTAGGAATAAGGGTGATGTGCAGAGCTGTTGTAACTACAGAGGGATTAAACTGATCAGTCACAGCATGAAGTTATGGGAAAGAGTAGTGGAAGCTAGGTTAAGAAGGGAGGTGATGATTAGTGATCAGCAGTATAGTTTCATGCCAGGAAAGAGCAATACAGATGCGATGTTTGCTCTGAGAGTGTTGATAGAGAAGTACAGAGAAGGTCAGAAGGAGTTGCATTGTGTCTTTGTGGATTTAGAGAAAGCATATGACAGGGTGCCTAGAGAGGAGTTGTGGTATTGTATGAGGAAGTCGGGAGTGTCAGAGAAGTATGTAAGAGTGGTACAGGATATGTACGAGGGTAGTGTGACAGTGGTTAGGTCTGTGGTGGGAGTGACGGATGCGTTTAAGGTGGAGGTGGGATTACATCAAGGATCAGCTCTGAGCCCTTTCTTATTTGTAATGGTGATGGACAGGTTGACAGACGAGATCAGACAGGAGTCTCAGTGGACTATGATGTTTGCAGATGACATTGTGATCTGTAGTGAGAGTAGGGAACAGGTGGAGGAGTCCCTGGAGAGGTGGAGATATGCTCTAGAGAGAAGAGGAATGAAAGTCAGCAGGACTAAGTCAGAATATATGTGTGTGAATGAGGGGGAGGATAGAGGAATGGTGAGGATGCAGGGAGTAGAGGTGGTGAAGGTGTATGAGTTTAAGTACTTGGGATCAACAGTTCAGAGTAATGGTGAATGTGGAAGAGAGGTGAAGAAGAGAGTACAGGCAGGATGGAGTGGAAGGAGAAGAGTGTTAGGAGTGATTTGTGACAGACGAGTACCAGTAAGAGTGAAAGGGAAGGTTTACAAGAGGGTAGTGAGACCATCTATGTTATATGGACTGGAGACAGTGGTATTGACAAAAAGGCAGGAGTCAGAGCTTGACGTGGCAGAGTTGAAGATGTTAAGATTTGCACTGGGCGTGATGAGGATGGACAGGATTAGGAATAAGTATATTAGAGGGTCAGCCTAGGTTGGAAGGTTTGGAGACAAAGCCAGAGAGGCAAGATTACATTGGTTTGGACATGTGCTGAGGAGGGATGCAGAGTATATTGGGAAAAAGATGCTAAGGATGAAGCTGCCAAGTAACAGGAAAAGAGGAAGGCCTAAGATAAGGTTTATGGATGTGGTGAGAGAGGACATGCAGGTGGTTGGTGTGACAGAGCAAGATGCAGAGGACAGGAAGAAATGGAAACAGTTGATCTGCTGTGGCGACCCCTAATGGGAGCAGTCAAAAGAAGAAGAAGACTATCAATATTATAATTTGCAGGAATTTCTGATTTACTGAAGGGTATGATTATGCATTTTTTAGCATTTAGTGTGAGACCATGGTTTTGGCACCAGTTGTTGGTCATTTTTAGGTCTGTTTGTAGGATCTCATTTGGGGATTCGATGATTGATTCCAACTTGCAGTCATCAGCAAACTTGGTGAGCCAGAGGACCCCAACACTGGCTTTCATTTCAGAGGAGTATATACCAAACAGGAAGTGTCCCAACACTGAGCCCTGTGGGACACTGCTAGTAATAGGTTTCTTATGTGAAGTGGATTCACCTATCCAGACAGTATGTGTCCTGTCAGTGAGCCAGTTGGCTATCCATCTCTGATGATGTAGGGGTTAATGTCTAACTCAGTAAGTTTATCTATGATCCCCAAGTGGGGAATTGTCAACAGCTTTGAATAGATTGAGATAAGTGGTGTGTAACATTTTTCCCTCATTCATGGCCCTGGTGACTTTCTCAAAGACGTCCACCAGACTGAGCAGGCAAGACCTCCCCTTGCCAAAGCCAAATTGCATCTGATCCAGTTTCTGGAGGGTTCCTATGTTATTGATCAGGTCCAAGATAATTCTCTCCATGGCCTTGCAGATAATGCTGGTCAAGCTTATGGGTCTGTAGTTCCCTAGGTTAGTTGATGGGCCCCTCTTTTGAAGAGGGATGACTGTTGCAGTCCTCCATTCCTGTGGGACAAAGCACATTCAGATGCTGTGGTTAAAGAGGGCTTCTAGTGATCCTGACAGAGTCTGTTTTAAGCTATTTAAGAAGCATCCTGGAATGTTGTCAGGACCCATGGAGGCTGTGTTTTTGCCTTTAGCAGCTGTGGTATGGACCTGTTCCCTAATAATGACTGGTATGGGGATGGTTGCAGGTATTTCTTTGGGTGTGATTGGAGGTGATGAGGAGGAGAAATTTGAACTGAACTTGTCGACCATCAAGTTTGCTATAGTTTCAGGCTGGGTGTAAGTGTTGCCATTCATAATTAACTCAGCACATTGCTGAACATTTCCCCTGAGGTTGTGAATATAATTAAAAAAGCTTTATGATTATCTTTCACCTGGGGTACCATCATTGCCTCATAGTTTGTTTTGGCAGATTTGAACAGCTCTCTAATTTGTTTGTTTAGACTGGTGTCTTTTTGCACTGATTTGTCTGTTCCTTCTTGGTTTTGGAGAGGATTTTTTTCTCTTTTGTTGAATAGCCTAGTTATGCTAGGGGTCCCCCATGATGGTTTATTTTTGCCAGTAATTATATGTTTGACTTGGACAAGTACTGCTGCCTCTATGCAGCTATGAATGTAGTTGTACAGTGCTTTTCTGTAGCTCAGAGTAGGCTTCAGTGTCATCTAGGTTTGGTGGGGCTTGGAAGTTTAATAAGCTGTCACTTAAGTTCTTAAAAGGTTTGGAGTTTTATGGAGTTCTAGGTTAACTTTAACACTAAAGAAGATAATTTTGTGGTCAGATCTTACCAGGGAGTAGTTAATGTTTCAGGGGAGGCAGTATCCCCCCATGTTTGTGAGTACTAGTCTAAGATATTTGTACTTCTAGTTGGGGAGCTAACTATTTGCTCCAGCCAGGGCATCTGCATTGATGAAATCCAAATACCTCTGAGCAAGTGAATTATGGGTTGTACAAGTCTCCCAATATATTAACTGGTAGTTGAAGTCACCCATAAGTATGGTGTTAGGCTGAATGTTAAGAGATTCCAGTAAGTTTAGGCAGGAAGTGTTATTTTCCAGACTCATGTTATGGGACCTATAGCTAGCAAGGATATGATATGGAGTTGCACCTATTGTTAGTTGGGCATGGAATAGCTCAAGTGAGTCATGTTGTTGAACCAGTCTAACAGTGTACTTATCCTTTATGATCACTGAGGCACCTCCTCCCTTTGTTTTGTCCTGAGCTGAGGGGCATCAAAATGTATGAAAGGCAATGTAGCATTGATAGCCAGGGTGTTTTCTATTGTTCTGACCCATGTTTCTGTGACTGCACATATGTCTGCATTCTCCATGATGAGGAGTGCTTCCAGGGAGTACAGTTTTTTTTATTTAAACTTCTAGAGTTGAGCAGCAGTACCTTTAGGTAGTTGAGTGATGTTTGTTATGTTGGAGGGTTTAACAACTTGGCATGGGCTAAAAAAGGCTTTATGGAGATAGAAAAAGTTTTTGCCAGTATCCAGAAGCCAAGTGGTGACAAGTGCAAACCATCTCTGGCAAAGCATTGTGGTTTGTCAATCATGTCTCCCCAGGCTGACAGATAATGGATTCCCTTGTTGTGACACCAGAAACTAAGCCAATTGAAGTCTATCATTTTTTGCTGGTACTGTGGCATCATTATAGGTAAAGGTAGGATGCTACTCAAGGCTAGATTCTTATTCTCCTGGAACACATATTCAGAAACTCCATCATGTCTCTCTTCATATAGTCTAGTAAGGTATGTCTTAGGTCGCTTACGACCACATGGACTATGACTGTGTCATACTAGTACTTGCGAATTAAAGACCTAAGTGCATGCGTGATCTGGCAGATCTTAGCTCCAGACAGACACCACTGTGATCTTCTCCCTGTTTAGCCTGGTAAGGGGGACATCAGTATCTCTTAAAATGGAATCCTCAATAACTAGAATATTTGGCTGTGTGGTGTGCTGCCTTATGGGCTTGGAAGCGGGGCTACTATGATTTTCAGAGTTGTGTTTGTGAGGTGTTATCTTTTTCAAGTGTGCACAGGTCCACTGAGAGATGCTTTTAGGAGGTCTTGGTGGTTTAGTTTTATTACAAGTTAGTACCTCTGCATATGTGGGTCTGTGTTTATTTCTTAGTGTTGGTAGTAAGTGTTTTGGGTGTAAGGCTAACAACCTGGTTTGCATTTTTCATGTGTGTATGTGAGAGCTTTGCTTCAATGACATTGTGTATCTACATCTCTAATACACTGTGTCTGTTTTAAAATAAATTGTTATCAGTGAACATGAGGCAGTTACTGCACTGCTTCAGGATGCCTTAATCCACCAGGCCAGAAACAGAGATGACAGAGAAGTATCTATCCAATATACCAGGTCCTTAGATGGGAAGTAGTAGGGCAGAGTCACTTAAAGGTGAAAGTGAGAGTATTTAGTAGTATGCTATTAGATGACCTGCAGAGGTACTACCTTCTGCACAAACTGGCAGCCCTTTGAGCAGCTCTGAATAGTAGGAGACTATAGACAGTGTTATCTATACTGGATTTTAAACTGGAGAAATTTATTTATATACATGGAAAGGAAAACTGCATTTGCATGAGGTTTTTATACCAGCAGGATAAAAGCCTTTTACACAGTTAAACCCTCAGACCAATAAGATAAACACATAATAAGCCTTTCACCAGCAGTTTCCAACTTGGATGTGTTGAATTCAGCTCTCTGCTCCCACCAGAGTGCAAAAGAACCCTCTTAATGTAAAATGAACTGGTTTTGAGTTCAAGTGCTGTAACAAATGCTTTATAACAAAAGTCAGAATTCCTGCAGTATCAGGAATCCTTGGAAATAAGTTTGCTAACCCTTAGAAATGTACACACAGTACAGAAAAAATGCACAACTTAAGACAACTAGAACACAGAAAAAACTTTGCAAAACTTAGAAATATTTTGACAGTCTCAGGAGAAATTTGGCAAACTCAGAACAGATTTTGTAGTATTGGAAGAGGTTAGGAAATATCAGAATACTGTCAAAACAACAAAAGAGCAGTACAGTAACATCAGATGGCATTTCTTTAACATGTGTAGGCTGAAAAGCAATGATAAATTCAACAAAAATCAATGAATGCAGCACAGAAATGTTAAACAGTAGTGAGGCAATTACAGTGAATGCGGAACAAATACTTATCAGCTTTGCAGGTCTAGATGGTTTTAGAAGTAATCCAAGTCTTGTAGGCGCAGGTGTCCAAGATGGGCACTTGGAAGCTCTGAATAAAATTTCACAAGTAAAGCTACTTGTAAAAGTTGTGTGTTTGTATTTTAAACCCTGCTGGGCCATATTCCTGTAGGTTAATTCACAGTTGTGGCAGAACTGGGTACTTCTACTACCAAGATTTGTGTCTTAATAATTTATTATTGCATTGTTGCATAAACAGTGTTACTGGTAAATTTCTGCATAGTCTTGTACCTTAAACTGTAGTAGAATTTCAATAGTGAAAGAATTGTCTCTGCTCCAGTTTGTACTTCACTGATTTTATATTCTGCTTATCCTTTACCTGCTTGCATTCTGTGTCTGCTCTATCCCCTACGAACACATTAAGCTAAGGTTTCTGAAAGAGCTTCAATATTACCTTTCTCTGATTGCTAGCCTCTGTAGCTAGCCTGCTTGTTCCTTGAATGGAGTCCCAACCCTCCTACCCTTCTAGCTTGCTTGTTCCTTAAAAAGTATCCTACCCCTCCCACCCTTCTACTGCTGCTGCTGCTACTGCTGTTGTATAAGGCTCTCTCTGCCCTCCAACCCTTATGATTATCTGATTTCCAAAGCCCTTCCTTCCCCACTTTCATTGCTATTAATTGTTATAAGCCATTTACATACTCTTCCCACCCATTATTTACCATTGAACCTTGATACTGAGCACCCACCCAGCAAACCAATATTGTTCTTGATTAAACCTCCTTTACTGCATAAGATTCCCTGCTTATTTTCATCAAGCTCAACAAAGTTTGTAGTCCTAGCTTGCATTCCAGAAGTGTTTTACTTCTATTTCGTGCCATCCCTGGAAAGTTAAGTACTTTGATTGCTAAATTGCCCTTAAGTCATTTTCAGTGATCACTTTTGTTTCCTGCATTTATGTGTGTATTTCACTGAATTTATTTACTTAAAAAATGCTCTTCCTCTCATTGTCTTAAAATTACCTTCAGCATGGGATTTCCAGCTAGTTGTTTAAGTGGCTTGTGTAAACATTGCATTTGAGGTTCTCTTCTACTGTGTGTTTACATCAATAGTACTGGATTTATTCATCTTGGGGCAGGAGGTGTTTGCCTGGTATATCTGAGTTGGGAAATGCACAAAACAACTCTAGTTTTCTATTTTTTTCTGTACTGCAATAAATTTTGCATAATTGCATGGGTTAGCAGTGCCCTGTACAGTAGGAAATACCTGGAAAGCAAATTTCCTCTGTAGAATGATCCATAAAACAGTAAAGCAGCAATATAGTGCAAATATTTTTTCTCCATCAAGCTTGCAGCAGCTAGTTGGGCCTTGAATGGCAATACCTACAGATTTAGTACAATTCAGTACTGTGTAAACTTTAAAGATAGTAGAATTTAGTACTGTTTAGCTTAATCTGCCTCAATAAAGCACCCTTATTAGGCACAAACAAGGCACCCTCAATAGTCTTCTAACTACAATACACCACCCCCTCACAGCTCACAAATCAAAGGAATGGACAGTATGGATATACAATTTTCTAACTTCTCTGTAGCCAGCTTGGTGGATATGGGCAACTTGAGATAACGTAGCAATTGTGTCATGTTTACTGACAGCCACTTAATCCTGAAAGAATCAGACACAATATGTGAGAGATGGAATTAAACAATGACACTGTTGGAGGCTAAACTATTGCATACAAGTCCACATCAGGTTGTCAAGATGACACACGCAACTCACCTCACATAGTACACAACACATACAGATGACTGAGGCACTTAAAAGCAATCTTCTTATACAACAAGGATCACCTGGACCACTTGTTGTCAAAGCTATGCCTCAGCAAGCCCAAAGGCACTCAGAAAAACCAACTAACACTACACACACACAAACACACACACACACACACACACACACACACACACACACACACACACACACACACACACACACACACACACACACACACACACACACACACACACACACACACACACATCATAGGGGAAGCCATTGTAAGATAAACTGATGCCTCTCTAACCAGGCTGAACAAGGAGAAGATAAAGGTTAGCTGCTTAGCTGGAGCCAGAATCTGACAAATCACACACTCTCTCAAGCCATCACACCACAGGTACCAGTATAATTCCATCATACTCCATGTAGGTGTAAATGACCTGAGATGTACCTCCCTGATCTATATGAAAACAGAAATTATGGAGCTTCGACTGTGTCTTAGGCTGGTATGACCCTGGCATTGAGCAGGATATTACCATCACCGTGACAATATGAACAAAATTGATTTCAACAACTGCTGTTTTTCCTGGTGTAATTCTAAGGGGATCCAATATTTTTTCTGCTTGGGAGGACATGGTCAACAGAACAGTTGCTTTGCCAATGATAGTCTGCACCTTTCCATTTTAGGCTTTTGAATACAGCCTAAGGCTTTGCTCACTCACATAGTGCTTTTTTTTTTTGACAATGCAAAATTGACAAACCTACAGACATAGCAAATCAACTCAACAGAACCTCAAGGAGTTACTGCTCAATGCCAGGTGCCTTAAAAAAAAAAAAAAAATATATATATATATATATATATATATATATATATATATATATATATATATATATACACACATATATATACTCCCTCCTCACACTTGAATATAGTTATCTATGCAGTTACCAAGACATGGTTTAAAGCAACAGATGATACCCTGAGAGTGCAAGGTTTCAGTGCCTTCCACTTTTAGATCAATAACTGCACAGACAAGGGCTAAAGGTGGAGGTGCCTCTATATACATCAATAACAAGCATACCTTTAAGATGGTCAAACAGGATGACATACTGGAATTCCTCCATGTACAAAATCTCCATAGGCAAAACCCGATACCATATCGTAGCCAGCTATAGGGCACCCCCCTATGTCCCAAGAAGCTGACAATGCATACTTGGACCTACTGGAAACACTTACCATCCAACCTAACACCCTACTCATGGGAGACTTTACTCTTCTATAGAATGGGAATCCTACACAGCCTCAAATCTACAGGTGCAGAGATTCCTGGACTTTGTATATACAAACAATCTTTACCACATAGTGAGTACACCCACTAGAGGCTACAACATACTGGACCTCATGTCACAAATATGGAAGAATGCTGCACCCCTCAGTGTCTTGTCCTCTCTGATAAGATCTGACCATAAAGCTGTCTCCTTCAAAATCAAATCAGTGATCCCAATAAAACCAGTAAAAGAGGTCAAAACTGTTTCAAGGCAAATTACTTATTAAGTGATGGTTTGTCAAACTTCAGTGCCTCTCCAAACCCTGAGAACACACTAGCCTATGCTGAATTGCTCTCAGAAACTCTATGCAACCATGTCAGTGGTTGAACAGAACCTTGTGTACCTACCAGAAGTAAACTCAGAATTAGCTCCAGAAACAAACCACCCTGTTGGCATCCCAAATTAAACAGGCTATACAACAAAAGGGAAAAAATATGACAGAAATCCCTAAGGGTAATTCCCTTAAAAACAAACTCTCATTAAAGTAAATATGCAACTAAGAGGCGTAATTAGGGCAAGAAAAGCCAACTCTGAGATGAAAATATCCACCCAAGTGAAAGATAACCACTAGGCCTTCTACAGAAACCAAATGGGCAGCACACAGCAATGTGCTGAACTGATGGTTAATGGTGCTGCATTCACTGAGCCTGGTGATATAGTGAACCTGTTAGCGGGCAAATTCAGTTTCAACTTTAACACCCTTTCACCCCCAACCATTCCCCCAATAATATCCTCAGACATAACTCCTCCAGCTATAACTAGGCAACATGTACTGGCCGCACTCATTAAAGTCAAAAACACAGCCTCAGTCGGGCCCAATAACATCCCAGGATGCCTCCTGAACAGTATAAAATATGTCTTATCAGAAGCTCTGGAGTCATTATTTATCTACAGTCTTAAAACAATTTTGTGCCACATGAATGGAGGACTGCAACAGTCATCCCCCTTCATAAGGGAGGACCATCATCAGATCCTGGAAACTACAGATCCATTAGTCTGACTAGTCTTATTTGCAAAGACATGAAAAGAACTGTCATAAAAATAATCAACAAGGAAATAGGCAACATCCAGAGATTGGATACATCCCAGTTTGGCTTTGTCAGAGGAAGGTCATGCTTATTGAATCTGGTGGATATCTTTTAAAAGGTCACTAAAGCAATAGATGAGGGGAAAACTCTGTGTGCTGCCTACCTAGATCTGGCTAAGGCATTTGATACAATAGCCTACTTGGGCATTGTCAATAAACTTAAAGAACTAGCTATAAACCCAATTTATAACACTCTGGATAGCTAGCTGGCTCATTGATTGGATCCAGGAGGTTAGAGTCAGTGAGGCCACCTCCACAAAGAGGCCAGTCACCAGTGGAGTAGAGCCTCCAAAGCTCTGTGCTAGGCCCGCTCCTCTTTGGCATCTACTTCTCAAAAGATCACCCTGACTTCTCAAGTGGTATCAGCACAGGAAAAACAAATTTAAAAAAGCTTTTGCCTTTTTTTTCATTTTGGAGTAAAAAAATATATATCAGTATTAGAATCCTAATCAGAGCTTTGTGCAACAGATACAGTGGTGCAAAAGATAAGTCATATTGATGTGGCAAAATACTTTAAGATTGCATTCATGTATAGAACTTGGTGCATGTATAATATTCTAGACTCTAATATTGATCAATCAGAATGTGCCATCTCATAATATAATTCTTCTTTTGGCTTATCCTGGTTAGGGGTCACCACAGCAGATCATCTGTCTGCTCATGATTGGCAGTGGAGTTTTACAGTGTTGAGTTGCCAGCCCAGCTCCCAACCTTCCACAGAAGGCACACACATGCATGCACTCACACCTAGGGTCAATTTAGAGTGTCCAATCCACCTATAGCATGTCTTTGGGATGTGGGAGGAAACTGGAGCACCTGGAGGAAACCCACATGACCACAGGGAGGACATGCAGACTCCACACAGAAGGCACCCTAGCCGAGGATTGAACCAGAGAACCTCTTGCTGTGAGGCAGCAATGCTAACCACTGCACCACTGCGGCCATACCACCATCTCATAATATGATAAAATACAAAAAGTTGGTCATTATACTATTTTTCTGTACTCCTACCTTAGCTGATCCTTATCTAATATGCAAATCAACTGTTGAGTGCATGGGACCTTTTTATATACGATAAATCGGGGGGGGGGTAAAAGTATTATCAGTTGCCTGTATCAACATTATACCCACTCCAATACATCAGATGGAGAAGAGGTGAGAGCCTGGCTTACCTCCAGTGTGAAATCTGAAACTCTGAGCTAAGTGCATTAGGTAATCTACACATTAAAGTCAAAGTCAGTGTAAACTTTGTCATTCAGAAATCACACAAGTGCAAAAACTGAACGAAATTCTGTATCTCCAAACTCAATGTGCAGACAACATATAGTCTATTTTCACAGACATTTACACATGTAACACCTGGCTATTACATCACAGACATGCAGGTAGACGGACTAATATTGCACATAATTAGAAACACATTTTACCACTTTTTGAACTGAACACTTACTTGCATGAGACTTTTGCACAGATACTTGGTTAAAACATTGTATTGATCCTTGCACAGAAAGAGACATTGAGTATTGCACTGTGAACATTAGAGTATTGCACTATGGACCTTTGAGTATTGCACTATGGTTAATTTATGGATTTGCATATATTGCACTGAAAGAAGAGATATTTTACTGCATTGCTACTGCCCTAGATGGCCTATAAGTTACAGTCATGGTGAATATTGCACTAAGTATTAGGTGAGACTGGTAACCAGGTTCTTGCACAAACTGAGACAGTTTCTACTAACACAGTTGGACATCAGCCTGATGACATTAGGGAAGAAACTGTTCCTAAATCTCATAGTTCTGCAACGTATGCTGTGGAAGCACTTTCTGGATGATAGATGCAGGAACAGTCTGTAAGCAGGGTGAGTGCAATCTTTAATTATTCCTCTGGACCTGCTCAGACATCTGGATAAGCAGAAGTCATGGATAGGTGGTAAGGTGGTCTTAATGATCCTCTCGGCTGTCTTCACCACTCTCTGGAGGGATTTACCTCAGAGGTAGAGCAGCTTCCATACCATACTATGAGGTTGTTCATCAGGATGCTTTCTATCGTACCTCTGTAGAAGGTAGTGAGAACTGCCAATGGGAGATTAGCTGTCCTCAGCCTTCTTAAAAAGTGCAGCCTCTGGTGCACTTTCTTTACTATGGCATTTGTATTGGTGTTCCAAGACAAGTCCTCATCAATGTGCACTCCCAGAAATGTCATGCGTCTCACTCTTTCCACTGTTTCCCCATTGATGATGAGGGAGGAATGTTCCTTGCGATTTTTTCTGTAGTCCATAATTATCTATTTCCTGCTGACCAACTTCCTTCAGAATACCTACAAATTGCCGCCGATGCCACAGACTATCCCATATCCATACTTATTAACAGAACTATCTCTGAAGGAAAGATTCCTTCCTTATGGAAAATATCTCATATAATTCCTCTACACAAAGGGGGCTCCTCTACTGAACTCTCAAACTTTCGCCCTATTGCCTTACTCTCCCCATTAGCTAAGATTATGGAAAGATGTATACACAAACAACTTCTTAACTACCTTCTGCAAAACAATCTGCTAGCTAATTGTCAACATGGCTTTAGACCTTCTCACAGCACCACAACTGCCCTCCTTTCCTTCTCTGACGCGATAAATAATAATAGGAACAAAAATCTTTTTTCATCAGCACTATTCCTAGACCTGTCAAAAGCCTTTGATATGGTCAATCATCATATTCTCCTTGACAAACTAAACCACTATTCTCTTGGTTCACAAGCTCTTCAATGGTTTAGGAGCTATCTCCAAAACAGGCAACCAGCAGTGCTATGGGATAACAACCTCTCTTCCTTACTCCCAGTAAACATTGGGGTTCCACAAGGCTCAATCTTAGGTCCCCTTCTTTTTTCTTTATCAATGACCTGCACTTGAACATCCCCCAAGCCATCTGTATTCAATATGCTGATGACTCAACTCTAATCTGCGCTACTAATAATGTTTCCTCCCTCCAGTCACTTACCCAAGCAGTCTTCCATAACGTAGAAAGATGGTTCATGGAACACTCCCTCCTTCTCAATGCCAAAAAAACAAAACTTCTTCTCTTTACTCCTACACACAAATCTCCAACTCCTTTCTTCACTATCTCCTCAAATAATGCAACCTGTATTAACCCAGATATGACCACTCGCCTGTTAGGTGTTACTATTGACAACCATCTTAATTTTGATGTCCACATTAACAATACCATTAAATCAGTTAACAAAAAGATAGGTTCTCTCTACAGAATTAAACCCTTTCTTACCCCTGCAGCCAGGAAAACCTTGGCCCAGACCCATCTAATCTCTACCCTTTTCTATGCCTCTGCTATATATACAAACTTATCTAAATCCAACCTTACCAAACTTTCCACCTGTTACAATAGTATAACTAGATTCATTACTCCTAACCCCTTCAGAACTCATCACTGTCACAACATCAAGCAACTAGACTGGCTAGAGCTAAACAACCACATACTCTATCAACAGCTACTGATCACTCATAAGTCTCTGCTCTACCCTGATGCTACCCCTAGCCTTAAAAAACTAATTTCACCATATAAAAACCTATCCACACTTCGCTCTGCTAATAAACTCCTTGTGGCCTTAAATAAATCATATAATAAAGCTGGGGATGCATTATTCTCTAACTCTGTCGGGAAATTCTGGAATCAACTCCCTTATGAAATAACTAACCTTGACTCTACATCCCACTTCAAAAGACTCATCAAAGAATATCTAAAATCCCGGTGGTTATGCCCTTGTGCTAACCCTGACTGAAATGATTTCATTTTTTGCCTAAGTTCCCCCCTCTCCCATTATGGATCCTCGAATAATAGGTGTAATTATTGACTGTTTTATCCTTGTTACTGACTCCACCTTAACATTCTAGTTTACTGACACATATGTTTTTCTAACCTGTGTACTGCGTATCTATCTTTTATCTTTTATTTAATCTAACCTCAGAATATTCGATATCACGTATTTTACTTTTATCTGACTTTTTCTCTATTGTCATATTTTTGCCAGTGTTACTTTTGTGTAAATTGCTCTATAAGTCTACACTGGTACTTTTTGTATTATGTTTATTTTGGTCTTTTGTAATAATTGTATTACTTCGTGTATTTGGAGCTTTTCTCCCCGGGCCTCTACTGAAAACGGATATATGTCCAGTAAGACTAGCCCGGTCAACAAATGTAAAATAAAATAAATAAAATAAATAAATCTATTTTGTCTTGTTAGATATCAAAGGATTTACAAGCCAGTGTAAGAAACTTCTCTGTGTGGAAGAATTTCCAGTCCATATATTTCTATTTAATCACTGTATATTAATCAGATCAGACAATAGTAGTAGAAGTAGTGAACTTAAACTCATTTTAAATCAAAACAAAACAGAACAAAAAATAATAATAGAAAATATATAATTGTAAAGCATTACTAAGTATTTGAAAGTAATCCAAGCAAGGCAGGCAGTCTGTTTCCAGTCGAAAATCCTTTATTAAGTCAAAGGATTTATATACCCATTACTTTTGGTTTTGCACAGCTTATTTCCCTTACTACAAGAATTAATATTTTATTTAATGGACACAGTCAACCTGTAAATGGTTCATCTCCCAGGCCTCTGCTTGTAAATGTTTCATCTCCCAAACACCTGCTTAAACTAATCAAGGGTATCAGAACTTGTTGGAGATTTGGGATGCATGGTTAGGCTTAAAAAGGCCCTTGTGGTCATTAGCCTAGTAAACACCTATGAACCCATGAATCTATGTCAAACCCGATGTCAAAAGTCACTGGCTTACCAAGTTTGCAGATGATTGCAAACTAGAAGCAGTCATTGAATCCTCCCAAGATGAGAACACCCTTCAGGAAGGTCTAATATAGACAAATACTTGATGCTAAATCCATGGCTTAAAACATAATACCAAGAAATGCATTATAGTACCTTTTGGGAAGTTTGTCACCTCCAGATAACTGTCATCAGTAAAACACAGGGTTCTGGAAACTCATGTAGACGGTTATGTAGCCTTCAACCAACATGTGTCTGAGGTAGTAAGAAAGTCCTTCTATGTTGCTCTACTTATAAGCAAGGGCAGGTCATCATACAACTGTACTCGGCCCTCATCAGGCCAATCATAGAGTCCATAGAGCCCCATTTGTTATGTACCTGAAACACATGCAGCAACTGGAATGTCCATAAAGTTTCTTTATGAAAAGAATACAAGGAAAATACACTATGTCCTTTGCTGATCTCCTGAAAGCCCTCTCTCTTTACTTGGTAACATACAGACTTTGGAGAGGTGATCTTTGTTTGGCATACAAAGCATCCCTGGACCTTATTTTGACGAATCCTTTGCACATTCACAAAACAAACAGCATCAGAACCACTATCATAAAAGATCTACATTTTACTTGCAGCATAAATAGGACATGTTTGAGAGACAGAAATATTTCTCAGAGAATTCCCATTCTCTCCCTATCCCTATTTAAGCACAACTTGGACCTGTGGATGAGCAATCAGAAATTCATCCCTGGTCTAGCTGCTATGTCTGTGATGGACAGAGGCAGTCAGTAAATCACCTCCTGTAAATGAAATATAAATCAAATTTGTGAGCCATACTCGGGTTGCACAATTAGGGTTTTAAGAGCCCTAATAGCCATTAGTCTAGTGTAAACCTATGAACCTAAATGGGTGGTACGGAATGGGGTTAGATACGCAAGTAGATGATGGCCATTGGACAGGAAGAGAGGTGGGAGATACATTTTAATATTTTAGACTGATGGCTGACAAAAAAACTAAAAAAATGCCAGTGTCTGCAATAAAGGAACTTGCTCCCAACTTCCTACCTGAATGTAAGAGACAACATAATGAGTTACTTGTTTAGGTAAGCAACATACAAAGAAGGAAGTAAACAGGTTGGTGGGTCAGAATAGTGTATAAGATTCCAAAATAGAATGCAATTTTTTATTTTTGCATTTTTCAGCCCAGCCCCTCCAGACATCATCAGGCAATCTGGGCCATAGGCAACTGCCTAGGTCACCTAGTGCTGGAACCTGCTCTACTCCAGAGTCAAAATAGCCAGATCATGGACAAATGGGGCCCTATGTATGGTAATGATTTAGGTCCCGGCCAGCCATACCAATATCCCGGTACTTGGCTGTCTCTCATCTGTTACCATAAACCTTTTTAAACCTGTCAGTGTATGTACTATTTTCTTTACTTTTACAATTATCAGAAATTTGGATTTCATATAAAACTTTTATTTCAAATTTCACAGAAAAAAACAGTGCTATTTTCTAATCAAAACAAAACACTCTCACACTGAAAATAGATGTAGCATGAGAAACAGTAAACTACTTTCGCTTGAAACCCACATTTAATGAAAATGCACATGAGAACCCATTAAATGTCAAATGATGTTGTGCAATTCATAATCAAGTCGAATGTAGTGAAGCAATAATTAGCAGCTATGTGAAGGATGCAAGAATTCAAGACAAATGTGCAATGCATTTACTGACAGCCAGCTTGGACATAAGTGCCCCATTTTCTGGAGCAACCTAGGGAGTACTGTACGGTGAAGTAACTTGATCCAAGTTGCATTGAAGATAAATGAAGGTGAGGGATTCAAATTCTGTCTTACAAGAAGCAACCCTTCAACTAATTACAAGATAAGCTGTTATGGCCCAAACATACATTTCAGAGCTGTGTCCCTTCAAAAACCAAGCTAAATTACAAATTTGTCCATAGTTAAAATATTAACTTTAAACTCTGAGACTTTGTGCTGTCCAATTTCTTCAAGGACACATAAACACAATAGCAACAAAACAAGGAAACCAAACATTGTGTCTCATATGATGCTCCTATTTACTATAATCAATTCACTTAATTTATACCATAAGTACTTGGGTTCATAGATAGTTATTTGGCTTGAAGTCCAGTGGACTATTGAGGAGACAAGCAAAAAGTATTGTCTAGTTAAGTGATCTGCTCAAGAACGAGGCTTAAATATGAGGCAAAATCAGAGATTTGCTGCAAAACTGGATAAAGAGCAAACAAGTCTAAATTACTTAAAAAAATTAACAAAGTAGTAGGCATTGCATCAGCATGTATTATATTTTATTTTTTCTTTATCTTTTGTTAACCAAGTTAGTCCACCTAGGATAGTGGCATGTTTTCAGGGGAGAAATGAAGTGGTATTTATACTACCAGGGGAAATTTGGCCAGGCATTAGGGAACTTCCTCTACTCATAACATTGGAGTTAGTGAGAGAAAGTGTGCACCCCATTCCTAACACAGTGGTAGCTGGGAGTATGTGTGTGAAGAATGCAAGGTGGATGAAGCAGTAGTAAGCAGTACTGAGATGGAGAAAGAAATTGGAAAAGTAGAGGATTCAGAGATTGTATTCCAGTTGGAGGAGTTTATGGAGATGGAGGAGGAGTATTCCATGATGTGTGAATATGTTGTTGCACCCCTTTGGTTAAGAGGGATACAGGATAATATATTACAGGAGATGATCATAATGAGTGAGTCAGAAAATGGTGTGGATATTTATTTTTATTTAACATTTGTTGACCGGGAATGTCCGACTAGGTTCCACAGAGCCTGTTTTCAGCAGAGGTCCGGGGAGAAACACTCCAGATGCATGTCTTGTCTTTGAAATGTGGGAGGGAACCGGAAGGAACGGACGAACACAGAGAGAACACAGAGAGAACACACACAGAGAAGCAACCCAGCCCGAGATTCAACGAACAACCTTGCTGTGAGGCGCTTAACGCAACGTGCACCCACCACCTGCACACCCAATTTTATTTTGGAGTGATGGGCAAATTTCAAAAAGAGTAGTCAAAACCAATTTTAAAGGATGTTGTAGGACAAGAAAAAAATCATATGCAGAGACTGTGGCAGAAGGACTTATGGGGGAAATAGTATAAATGAAATTAGCATCAAAGCAAAAAGGAAACCTACTGTGAGGATTCAAAGTAAAAAAGATAAGGAACTAAATAGGTATGACATTTGGTATAAAATGACTGTTCTGGTTGTAAAAGATCAAGAGGAAGGAGTGTTTATTTTAATAAAGAGATTTTTTGTGACATTTTGAGAGTGCATATGATATGGAAAATTTTTAATGTGAATTTGAAAAGAAAAAATGTATGTCCTGAAAGTATAATAGGGAAATAAAGTGCATGCAATTTCAGACAGAAGTTGAAAAAGAGACCATGGTAAACATTTGAAAGAAATATGTAATGAAGCAATGGACATTTCAAAAATAAATTTTAACAGGAGTTGATGGACTGGTGGTTGCAATTGTAATTTTAAATTATAAATAGAAAATGAAATAATTGTACATATTCCAAGCTTGATAAATATTGAAGGGAATAGGGTGTTGTTAAAGTATTGGGACAACAAAATGTGTTTTTTTCCTTTTGTGGAAAGGAAGTTGGTTTGATGAGTAATTGTGGTAAAATAAATGTTGTGGATGCAGATAACTGGGTCATGATGCAAACAACATGAATTAAAAGGTTGTAGATGCAATCAGGTGGGCATTTGTGGCTGGATTGTAAAAAAAGAAAGCAGGTGTGAATGAGAGTGAAGAGAAAAGAATGAGTGAAGGGAAATGTGTTAGATGAACTAGAGATCAAAGTAAGCTTAAGAAAGGAAGAAAACATAGGAGAAAGAAGAATGTATGGAAGAATGTTGTGAAGTAACTGATGAAGAGGATATAAACTGGAAATAGTAAAAGTAAATTTAGGAAAAGGAAGTTTAAAGGCATAAATATGAAAGATAGAAAGGAAATTGATGACATACTTAATATTAGGGTGAAATAAAAAACAGTGTAGAAAACAATCCCCAGGATTTGCTAATCTTCCGTGTAAGACTAGATTAGTCTTACACGGAAACGCCAGTCTAAGAGTATGACGCCAGGGCGCCATGCATATTAATGAGGGCATGCTGCCTCAACTCTAAAGCTTACACAGAGCATGGACGAGTGTAGGGGGCATGTCGGACTGCGGAGCAGTCCAAAAATCCACACCTCTGCAATGACAAAACTCAAGAAATGTCGACTTACATGAGCGAGTCCGCTCACATGTGTACATTGTAACACTACACTCCTCCATATGTTAAACCTCATACAAATTTAAAAATTAAAAGAAATGTTTTTGTTTTGTTTTATTTCCGATATAGCTGCCCGTATTTGCATGTGTTTGCGTGGGATTGCCCATTGCTTAGCTACAGTTAGCAGCTTAGACACCGAAGAGGATAATAAGAAAAATATATGCAAATTAAGCAAAATAGCGATAGCATAGTGGTTTGCACAAAGAGGAGGCATTCCCGGTTCGAGTCCCACTACTGCACGTCCAATTTTCTGTTGGAAATCTGTATACAAAAATATTTCCTGACATTTATCATGTATAAGTTTTGTAAAAAGCATTCAAATGTTATATGTAGTAGTGAACGAATTATATATATATATATATATATATATATATATATATATATATATATATATATATGAAGGTGAAATGGTTATGCATTCTGAGGCATGAGTAACTTATTTTAAGCAATATAAAGCACTGCTACGCACATTTTAGCAGTATTTAGCATATTTAAAACCAATTGCTCGTAGCTGAGCAGCGCGTTAACAAGTGCAATGTCTTTGCATGCAGCTGCACACCACACCAACCAGTGCAACTACAATGTATTTGCGCATAGCCACGCACTGTGCTAACCAGTGCAATGTCAGGCACAGTCGGGCAACGTCGAGCAACGTTGAGCAACGTTGGGCAAAGTCTAGCAAAGTTGAGCAAAGTCGGCTAAACATGGCCACACTTCCTTTACTGTACCTTAACCATTCAGGTCTGGCCAGTTGGAAAATAAAAAGCAGTGACAGGGCTTGAACTCAGGATACTGTGCACTATAGTCACAGTACATAACCACTAAGCCATAACAGCATTTCATAACCATGCACTTTCAACAGACACATATCTATCAAAGGAATATTAAACATTGCCAACATCAGCTAAGCAGGTGTGCCTACAGCTGAGTTTTTTTTCAAAACTGACCAATCACAAATAAGTGCAGGGAAATGAGGCATATTTAAGCTCTACAGGTGGGAATACTTGCCATAACTGGTTGTAGCTCCCTTCTGCAGTCAGCATGGCCGGCGTTGGAGAAGGCACTCGATTCCAAGCGCAATGCTGGGGCATTCAGGAGTCCAAAGTAATGGTTTGGCTCCTTGTCCACAATCATGAGGAAAGACTCCTGCAGGGCCAGTACCAGGGCCACCCAATATAAAATAGAGGCCTGGAACAGTCTTGCTCGTGATCTCACCAGTGCCACTGGCATTCCTCAGACTGGTGAGCAGGTCAGGCACCATTATTCTGACCTGAAGCGACGTAAGGAGGATCAACTGGACCAGTGGATCCAGGAGTCCCGTGCGATGCCTAATGCCACAGTACTGAGTACGTAGAAATTGTATTAAGTAGTTAAGAATTGCTATTCTTGTCTATATTATGGATAGGTATGTCTCAATATCACTGCATTTACTTCACAGCTGCAGGTGTCCAGGCTATGAATCAACAAGCCCATGAAGATAGGTTGCAAAGGCTGCGTCATCAGGCAGGATAGTAATTATTCTGCATGTACTGTTATATAAAATAAATGAGAGATCCTTCAAAAAGTGTTTTAACCCAATAAAAAAGGTGTAATAATCCTTTAATAAATGTATAAATCCTGGAGTGTGTTCCCCAGAAATGTCAGTGTGCTGCCAGAAATGTAGGGAGCTGTTAACATATAACTGATACTTTCACCTGAACATATCTAGATAATTATATGAAAGTAGAGCTGTCAGTGTACCATCTTAGCAGTAGTGTGTGTGTGAGGAACTCTCAAAATATGTAGCAGTAACATCTGCATCTTGGACAGTTTGTATGTAAGATACAGCTCATGTATATAATGATCTAGCAAAATCCAGTTGCACAATATAAGGACATTGGGTAGTGTAATAATACATGTAAGGGACATATAACTGCAGTTAGTAGGAATGTAGTGAAAATTAGAAGGATATATAAGTTGTTAATTGAGCTATCCTTTTCCACCCTACTGTATGTGCATAAAAAATGCAATTCCACACCTCAATCTGTATGTCTAATATCAAAATCTTTGTTGGGACATATGTCCTATTGGTTTATAAATATTTGCATTTATTTCTATGCATGTGCCCTTTTAAAATACCACAATATTGGTGGCCTGTTGCCATCAATTCAACCTGCATGCTGTTATAATGTCCACTATTGTTTTATATATGCATGTGTTATGCTTGCTTTTCAACTGTTGGAAATCTGGTGTGTTGGTTTAATGGGAATACTTCTGCATGCTGTTATAACTAATTGGGAATGCTGTTGACTCTTACTAACCCATATCTTTATTAAACCCTCCAAAACATAGTTCATATGGGAAGGCACATCCCAGAGGACCCACCTGTCCCACCTCAGCTGGCCATGGTACCTGGTACCAGCAGGTCCGGTGCCCAGCCTGGGATCTCCTCCTCTGTTGGCCCTGTGCCAACTTCAGGTGGAAGCACTGCAGGGGATGGGGCTCAGCCGCCCTGTGCAAGCGTGGGTGGAGGAGGGCCACCTATCACCCTTCGAACGGCCCGGGCTGTGGTGCATAGAGAGATTGAATGTTCTGTTGCAGAACCTCTACGCCAGCTTGAGGCATGAGTGGTGCAACTCCCGGGTCAGCCTGCCCCTCCTACAAAACCCCCAGCACAGCCACCCTCTGGGCTGTGAAGGTGCAGTGGTGACTGCCCATGGTTGGGGACCTCAGTCCCACTGTTTCCATCTGTGGGCTCATGGGCTTGCAATTTCCAAACATCCCTTCCCGTCAAAGGTGTTCACCCACCACATGTGTCATATACTGCCCCTGTATGCATCTTGTTTGTCTTGTCTGATTAGCTCCCCAACCTACCACCCCAAGTATACCTACTTCCCCTACCCCACATTCCACTCTCACCTGAAAAAAAAAAGGGGCAATCTGCTCCCAAAAAAAAAAAAATTACACCCCATACATAGCTGCCCATTTTGCACACATGTCCACTGGACACATAACATGTAATTTAATTGGCATTACAACATACTTTGTTGTCCTCACCCCTCTCTCAGGGTTTGAAGGTTTCATATCTACCTCCAAATTTATTCCATATGCACAGCTGTTGCTGTTAAAGAAATGGGCAGCTATGGACCTTCCCTACACCTGTCCTGCACATCCCAAACTACTTTCCATACTGTCTTGCCTTCTTTGTGCCCCTTTTTCATCACTTTCCTATCTCCCCATTTTTCTTTTCTTTCAAAGAAATGAGCGTGGGTGTTAGCGTGTGTAAGCACTATTAAGCAGTAGTTAACGGGTTTGCGCGAGTGTGCACTTGTTTGTGCTTAGCTAAGCATTGCTAAGCATCGTGCAAACCCACACAAACCCGCTTACAACTGCTTAAAAGTGCCTTAGTCACTCTGTATGTGAGGGCCCTTTTTCTCCTCAGGAGCAAAATAAAACACCTTAATCAGTCTTGAACCCCGGACCTTGTACACACTACACAACATGAAGTACCACTAAGCCACAGCAGATATACAATAAGTTGGTGCTGAAATAAATATATCATGCATCAGAATGAGTGAATGTAAAGGAAAAATAGGAATGCCATACCACACAGCTTGTTCTGTGGATCTTTACCAATAGTTGTTGTGGGATTACATTACATGACTGTGATAAGAGAAGCAGCCATTCTAGCAGGAAATAATGTGACACCATCACTTTACAACCCCACACAGTATCACAGCAGGACAAGCACTGGCATATCTGTTTAGGGCAGAGGCCATACCTCCCAACTGTCCCTAATTTTCAGGGATGTGATTTTGACACAAATTTTATCTCTGTCCCTCTGAATCCCTCCTAAAACTACTGACTTTGGCCAGAAAGGTGCTGAATTACACTTAATGAATAATGACAATAATTAAGAGTTAGACACTTCTTTTACTTCAGAAAAGGTGTATTAATTCATATGCTCTGATTCTCTCAATGTTTCAACTTAATGGCACTAATATTTTAAAGGTGTCCCTGACTTTTCCTTTACTTTTCCCTGAGTCTGTTCAAATATGTACCTGAGTGTTTGAGAGGTCTAACAGAGGCAGAAACACAGAGGCATATCAGCCTTTCTGCTGTTACACACTGTGCAAATAGCTTTGGAAGGAGTTTCGGAAGCATGCCCTTATGTAGGAATACAACACTGAAATACAAATGGATGTAGCCATGTACTGGTAGCAACCAACTGTAACAATACCATTGCTCTATTGCTGAAAAGACCTGTGTGGTGCACAGACAAAAAATAACAGGCTATTCTCTGACTACCAAGTGGATAGGTCCACAGCTGGGAGTTACGCAGACTGACTACTTGCCTTGATAAACTAACATGTACACAGCAAACTTGTAAGTCCAGCAAGATAAAATCCACACAATAATACTTACGATCTCTGTACTTCTGCACCCCTACCCAAATGTAGAATATACCTGTGTGTGCAGGGTCTACCAAGGATGTAGGTAAGCATACTCACAGTACTGAAATGTGTCCAGTTTTTCTGAGCAGCTTGTGCTAATGTCAACACTAAAAAAGCACAAACTGTTTAGAACTGAGTAAATGAATATTCACAGTATAGTAGTTCAGAAACAATTATTGTGCCAAAGGAATACATCTCAATAACTAGCTTTGTATGGCAGTTAATTGTAAAAGTTGAAAAGAAAGTACATCTTTCCATGTATCTTGGGGTAGCATTTTGAGGGGTAAGTACACTTCTACACTAACAAGTGGGTACTGGAAGCAGCAACATTAGGTCTGAGTACAAAATGTAAATATCTGGCTACACCCCTGGCGTCTGATATAAGAACTATACCAACCTTCTGTCTTAAACAATGATGTCCACAGCAAACAAGGATGATCTCCATCTTGGAAAGTTGAAAGGGCCATGCTGACCTGAGTTAGCAATTTATATTACTGGGTTGCTATGACAGTGATTACTGCAATTACTACAGAGCAGGCTACATGCAGTTAGCAAATGGTGCCCACTAATTGGTGCAGAGGCCATCACATGCTCATGTGCAAATACCTACAAAAGCAGGCTGCAATCTCTGCCAACAAACTCAATCACTCTATTGCAGAGACTGACAGAGAGAGAGAGACATTACCAAATCATACAAAGGAAAGGTATGTGACACATATGTATTTACTGGCATGTAGTAGATATTATTGAAGAATAGTCTACATTTATTTATTTTATTTATTTATTTGCTGTTGGTTAACCACGATGGTCCATTGGGCCAAGTGAACCCATTTTCAATGGAGTCCTGGGGAGAAAAGCTCCAACAAGAATACATGTTACAGAGATATACATTACACAGTATACAACTCATAGCAAGGTAAAGTTTACAAACAGTAGAATTATTCACAAAAATAATGATAGAGTGTAGTTATATACATATATATATATATATATATATATATATATATATATATATATTTTTTTTTTTTTTAGGTTGATAGATGATATTTAGGATAGGATTGAGGTGAAAGTAATAAGGATAGAGGAAGTGGAGGATGATTATGTGGGGAGGGAGCAGGAGCATTCCCATCTGGATGTTAGGTAGGAGTGAAGTGTTTTTTTAAAGGTAGGAAGGCTAGCGATGGTGCAAATGGTAGGAGGTAGGGAGTTCCATAATCGAGCTATGGAAAAAGAGAGGAGCTTTTGTCCTAGGGGGCGAAGGGGTCTGTGGACTGCTATTAGGTTTTGATTAGTGGATCTGAGAGGTCTTTGATTCTGGTGAATTTTAAAGGTAGTAGAAAGGGTGGTACAGAGGGATGTTTGGAAGATGAGTTTGTGTGCAAATGTGAGTTGAGTGTAGGAGAGGTAGTTGGGAAGTTCGAGCCAATTTGGTTTATGAAGTGGTGTGCAGTGGTGTGTTGAAGCTTTGGTACTAGTGGCAAATTTGGCTATTTTGTTGTAGCAGGTAGATAGTTTAGTTCTAATAGATGATTGTAGGTTAGTAAAAAGGGGGGCACCATAAAGGAGAGAGGGTAAGAGAAATGTAGTAGAGAGAGTGAGTTTGGTTGTTGATGAGAGGAATCGCTTGTGTCAATAGAGCAGGCCAAGTTTTTGGTGAGGTTTTTTTATGTTTATTAGTAGATAGGACTCAAATTTAAGGTTATTGTCAATTTGAACTCCTAGAAGTTTGGTTTCGGATATCAGTTCAAGTGGAGTATTATTCTGACTGGTGATGGAGAATAGTTGTTTATCAAATGTGTTTGTTTTAGAGGGGGTAAATATCATTAATTTTGATTTGGCTGCATTAAGTGCAAGATGGTTATCTTTCATCCACAGATCTGTGGTGGAGAATGCTTCTTGGGTGAGCTGTAGAAGGGTTGGAATGGAAGAGGCTGCACAGATGATTGTAGAATCATCAGCGTATTGGATGATACTAGCATGGGGATAGAGAGATAGTAATCATTTATGAAGATGTTGAACAGGAGGGGGCCTAATATGGAGCCTTGTTGGACCCCTGTGGGGGTGTGTAGGAAAGAGGAGACGGCTTTTTTCCATTTGACAGCTTGCTGCCTGTTTGAGAGATAGCTGGTGAACCAGTTAAGAGCTGAAGGTGATAGGTTTAGCTTTGACAATTTAGTGAACAGTAGGTTATGGGAGATGGTGTCGAATGCTTTGGAGAGATCAAGAAGGATTGTAGATACAGTGAGACTGGAGTCTCTAGCTTTATTCACAGTTTCAAGGAATGAAAGGAGGGCTGTCATAGTACTATGATTAGGGCGGAAGCCATGTTGGGTAGGACTTAGTAGATTGTTTTCTAATAAATAGGGAAGGAGTTGTAAATGGATACATTTTTCTAGAAGTTTTGATATGGGAGAGAGGATGGCGATAGGTCGGAAGTTGGTAATGCTAGTATTATTCCCTCCTTTATGAAGGGGAATGATAAAAGCTTTTTTCCAGACTTGTGGAACAAGACCTTCTTGGATGAAGTGGTTTATTAGGATACTAACTGGGAGGGCGATGGCATCTGCAGATGTGCTGAGGAAGTGTGAGGGGATGTTATCGGGGGCATTAGTGCATGGTTTTAGCTTCTTTAGTAGTTTTTTTTACAGTGGAGGTAGGGATTGGTTTCAGTGAGAATATAGGGGTTTGTGAGGTAGTAGGGTGATTGGGTGGAGAAGAGGGGGGTGTAGGAAGAGGGCAGGCGGTAGTAGGGGGTGGGTGGTTGCTTGAGAAGGAAGAGGTAAGGTTGGAGATACAGTCAATGAAAAAGGAGTTGAATTCGGTGGTGAGTACATTATCTTGTACATTTGGGTTGGGGTTGGGGTTTGGGTTTTCAGTTGTGCTGGGTTTTAGGAGGGATGTTATACCTTTCCAGAATTTTTGTGGGTCAGATTTGTATTTACTTTGGAGAGAAGAGTAATAGTTTTGACGGTCTGTCGAAATAAGCTTTTTTACTGTATTGCAAAGAGTTTTGTATTCATTAAGGGTAGTGGGAGATTTGTGCTTCTGATAGTGTCACCAGGCTTTATCTCTTAACCGCATGGTTTTCAATGTGCTTTTAGTTAGCCAAGGGGTAGTTTTGTTTTTTATTTTTTTGGTTTTTAATGGAGCATGAATATCTAAAAGACTTTGGAAGGTAGTATTAAAGTGAGTGATTGCACTTTCGAGGGAGAGAGTTTTTAGGGGGCACCAGTTAACTGATTTTAAGGAGTTGGAGAAGGCTTCAGGGTTGAAGTTTTTTAGGTGTCTGAAAGAAATGTAATTATGGGTAGCTTGAACTGGAGAAGGGAGGCATGTAGCAAAGATGGGAAGGTGGTCGCTTAATGAGTCAGGGAGAGTTCCACTATCAGGGTAGTAGTGGGGGTGAGAGACTAAGATCCAGTCAATAATACTGCCAGTGGTGAAGTCTTTAGAGAGCCTAGTGGAGGAGTTGATCAGTTGGGAGAAGTTAAATAGGTTGATGTTGATGGAGGGGGTATGAGATTGAGTGGAGGACCAATTGATGTTGGTGTCTCCCATTATGATGGTTTCATTAGATATATTGGTTGAGAACCAGGAGAGGATATCTTCAAGAGTAGAGATATTGTCTCCAGGGGGAATGTAGAGAGAGGCAATACATATATTTTTGCGCTTGTTTAATTGAAGCTGGGCAATTATTAATTCCGCATTGTTAAATTGGGGAATAGCTTTATTGTAGGGAGTAATGCATAGAGAGGAGGAGTAGAGTAGAGCTACTCCACCACCTTTTTTGCTGGTTCTGTCTGCCCTGATAATAGAGTAGTTAGGTGGGACTATCTCTTTGTCTTTGATATGAGGTTTTAGCCAGGTTTCGGATATGCTTAAGATATCAGGATTGTTATGGTATAGCCAGGCTTGAAGTTTATGAATTTTGTTAGCTATACTTTGTGCATTAAGGGATGCAAATGTAATAGATTTAGAGGTAGAGGAGGAGGTGTTTGGGCCTGGGTTAGGGTGAACATCTCCAGATAATAGAAGAGATGTTAGAATTTGCTTTATTTGGTAGGGGCTTTTCGTTTTTTTTTATAGATATTGTTAGCTGTTGGGTAATTGTTTGGGAGGGAGTGGTTAGAAAGTTTGTAAGCTAAGATAATTTTGTAGGGAAAGCATAGATTGTTATTGATGGGATAAAGTGTAAGGGATATATGCATGGCTGCGTAGGAGTGAGGTATGTTGAGAGAGAGGGTTGTGTGAAAGATTGGGGTGTGAGATTGGGAGTTAGGCTGAGTGAGGTAGTAGATGAAGGTTAGGTTAATAAAGAGAATTAGGTGAGTGGAGAAGAATATATTTTTAGGGACATGTTTTGGTTTGTAGGGAGTTCTAGCAGTTAGTAAAGAGTGAGGTGAGTGGTGTGTGAAGGGTTCAAAGTGGATGACATTCGAGTAGTAGTGGAGGGAAGGGTTTGAGGGGGAGGGAACAAGGAAGAGGAAAGGGTGGGGTTAAGTAGTTGGAGAGGAAGTGGGTGGGGTTATGAGAGTATAAGTTTAGATGTAGTGGGTGGGTGAGAATTGGGGGTAGGGTAGGGGAGTGGAGTGAGCCCGCAGGGTGAACGGAGCGGGGAAAACCTAAGAAGGGTAAAGGCAGTGAGAAAAACAATCAGTAAGGAAGAAGGCAAGAGCGGGAGATAGTGTGAGTAAGTGGAAGGAGAAGAGAGGAGAAGAGGGGACATGAGGATGCATAAGGAAGTAGTCTGGGAGAAGTGGAGGTGGAGAGGGTGGCCAGGTGAAGAGCTAATAAGGACCAGGGAAGGAGACTCGTTCAAGGGTTTGTGTGGTCTGAGGAAGAGGAGAGTGAAGGAGAAAAATGCTTTAAGCGAGGAAGATATAAAGTAAGAGGTAGGAAGAAGAATGCAGTGAAGGTACAGGTGAGACAAGGCTGCCCTCAAGTGGGCAAAGTTTGTAACTGTCCTGTGGAGAGTTCGTAGCTGTGGGATATAGAATAAGAAAGAGGAGTAATGAAGTAGGGAGAGGATGGAGGGGTGCTAGAGTAGAGGTAGGGAGCTGCAGTATATTGGAGACAGGCAGTGGAGTACTTTAGTAGTAGAAGCTGCAGTATCCTAAAGACAGGCAGTGGAGTACATTGGTAGTAGAAGGGGGGAGTATGGCTGCTGGCAGATATGGCGGTCTGATTAACACACTTGGGAGGTGTGCTGGATTATATATACATATAGTAGAGGAAGAGGCAAGAAAAATAATTACTTTGTGACAGATAGTCTTGGTTAGTTTGGCTTTAGTCCAAGGATGTCCAAATTGTCCAGGTAAGTGGGTAAACAGGCAGGAAATGGTAGATGGTTATAGCTGGTCTTTGGAGTCCAATAGGGCACCACCGGGAATGGAGAAAGGTAAGTGCGAAAGGTTTACACAGCCCGACAGTCAGCATAAACAACCCCACATCTTTCGCCTTCAGCATTGCTTGACTGTTCACCCTCCGTCACTGAATCCTCTACTCTGTTTTGCTTTATTAAACTCATCCTCACAAAAGTCCAGAGGGATTCTCCCAGAAAATAAGAGCCACCTTTTGCAAAAAGCCACTACAAAAGTAAAATAACTGTAGAAACCGCAGCAGAAAAGGAGGATCACAGATGTAGGAAACTGTGCATGGGAGAAACTAAAACACATCAGGCATTCATATGTGGCAGCAGTACTTATTTATGCATAAATGTTCTGCTTAACTACTGCTACGGACAATACAGTGTGTACCTGTGGGCAGTGGGACATACCTGTAAAATGTGTAACTCAGCATTAAATGTCAAAGATCTGATCCATGTTATCTGTGTTCTGTACAGTAGTGTGGCCAATGGCTGTTGGGGGGATTAGCGCTGACATTATATAAACATGGGTGTGACAGAACAACACATGCATGATAGTCATATTAAAGTGTAGCTTAGCATTGGCAATTGCTGTAGCAGTCTAGTATGCTTATCTAGCATTTGTAGCCATATATACCCCCAATGTTAGTGTATGTTCATATGTGACACCTGTTTGTGTTGTAGCAAGGCCCAACAGTTCAGCTGTGAGGTCCAACGACTTACAACATTGTGGACCTTGTGTGTGTGTGCCACACACATACGGAGAAATATATATGTGTCATACATATTCACATCTGTATATGTGCATAGAGCAGGGGACATATTGCGACTGTTTATGAAGGGTGTAGATATATATGTTGGTAAAGGTTAGTATGCGCATATTTGTATGTAGGTTTTAGTATGTGACAAACAAGACAGCATACAGTGCTGGTATATGACATGTGATGGTTAAACACTGTGTGTGGTTTGTTCAGTTTGCAATGTTGAAGCCAGTGAGGCCTGCTAAAGCTACCTGGGCTGTAAACACCTTCAATGCATTTATCCCAAGACTGTGCGATTTTATTACATTACTGTACACCTCACATCCTTTGTATAATTGATATTCTCACTATAAAAGGTGAAATGTGTATGTGCCTACATATATATGTATATGTACACCAATGGATGTATGTGTGTGTGTATATATATATATATATATATATATAGTTATATATACTCATACACACCTACATCTACTTGTTGCAATAGATTCTCTGTACTGTTAACTGACTGTGATGGTCAATGTGTTTGTGAATACGTCAAAGATATGCATCTGTGGGATAGCTTAGTGGGAAACTGTTTATGTCATGGTATTATGGGTCTTTGCTTTGATCCTAGCAAAAGCTCTGTATTCTGTTGCTAGGCAGAAAAAGTGCTATTGCATACAGTGTGATTAAGTCCCTTGGTTTTAACTAGGGTGTGTCATTGGAGGCTAAAGCACTACATCTATGATTATTGATTGGTACTGATGTTGAATCCAAAACCTGTGTGTACTGTAGTATTACTTGAAGCTCTGGGCCTGTACATCTAAGTATGGTGTATGTCCACATTGCTTGCATCCACTGTTTTGTGGGGTCCCTGTATTCATCACAGATTACATTTCTCAAGATTAAGGTTGTATAAGTACTGACACACAATACTGTACAGTACACACTGAAAGCTTATCTGGGTTGTCATACCTTTGTGTCCTGTAATTATGTCTGATGTGTGTGTGGGTATGTCTGTAACATGTCATTTGACATATGTGTGGTAAAACATATAACTGCATATCTAGCAACATTCATAGTGTACTACAGCAGTATGCGATCTATATTCCCAATTGTGCACATATTTTGGACACGGGTTTGCCATTAACAAGTTGTGTGGTATAATGGTAATACATTTACTGGACCTTACACTCATTGTGATGGATGATATATTTCTTTACACATCAGCTTGATGTATATCTGCTGTGGCTAGGTAGTGCATAGTGTTGCATACAATGTGCCAGGTACTCTTGTATAGTCTTATATAGTGATTTTATTTTGTTGCTGTGCAGAACATGGTTCATTAGATAGAGAGTGAGCCAGGCACTTCCAAGCAGTTGTGGGGTGAGCAGTGATAAATGGTAGTTAAAGTGTTTCACTCTCTGTTAGCTAATAGTTTGCTATATATGGCAGTTCAGTGATATCTGTACTGTATAATATTAAATGTGCCATATGACTTGCTCAGACATATTTTCATATTTATGTCTTCTAGGGATCATGGCGCATCAGAAGAACCCCAGTTACAGTAGCACTGAAGATTACATAATTGCTACCAGTATGATTCAGCACTACAGTCTCATGTTCTCACGAACCAGCCAGGACCAGCAGGAGTGTACTGCAGTGTGGCAAGATGTTGTGCACAGGGTAAATTAAGTAGGCCTGCATAACCGGACATATGAGCAGGTATGCCACCACTGCAGTGATCTTCTCAGACATGTCTGTCAGCGTAGTGCTGATGTGTGGAGACAACAGCTTGCAACAGGAGGTGGTGTTAATATCCATCCCCCCTCACCAGAGTGGAGGAGCTGCTCCTGAGCCTGGTGGCACCTGCCCAACAACAACAGCAGCAGACATACACCATAATGGAGGTTGGAGCCACCCAGCAGGCACACATGGACCATGCAGGTAACACGGCATATCTGTAGACTACTGTTATCTGTATTGGTAGATTATGCATATGTGAGATGTGGAGTGTGTCGTTCAAAGATGTGGAGCCTGTTGTTGTGCAATACTGATCATTTGGAACATAATCTGTAGCCCTGTGAATGCAAACTGTTGTTGTACTGTAAGATTACAAACTCACAGCAGCAATGCCACAGTTGTGGCTACTGACAAACTGTCTCATCTCTATGTAGGTCCCTCTGGGGTGACATCAAGGCAGCGGACAGATGCTGGTGAGTGTGTTCTGCATTTATTATTGTAAATAAAAAGTACATGTCATAGTTAAGGTGTAGACCATGTACACATGTAACACACCTACCCATAATGCATGCTGTGCATGTTTGGTGTAAGACCACGCACGTCTCACTAAGCTGATTAGCTGCCTCAAACACATGCAATACCCAGACCATCTCAAACAAATGTGGCTAGACTGTAGTGACCATTGGATAGGTACAGTTGATATTCAACATGCACATAACATACACATCTATGTCATACACAGAACATTTTAACATGCTACACATAAAGGATTCCCAAATCCTCTGTAAAGACACACTCCAGTATCCAAAATCTCATCCACACATTACACATAATATACCTGGGGGGTAGAGGCTTATCATGGGGCATTTAAACACTCTGCAACACACTACACATTCATGTCAGGGAATGCTCCTTATTGGCCTCCTTACAAACTCATGTAACAACTGGTTGTGAAATGGTGAATGTAGCCAAGTTAGTAAAGTTCCGGTACAGCATGAGTACTGCTGGTTTGGGAAACATTTGTAGCCTTGAGTGACCACATGATGCTTCATGATGATGGCCTATGGTACTATACCCCATCCAGTTATTGTAACCACAGTACTACACATAGCTTTCATTGCTATATGCCTTAATGTTTCATGTATGCACACATATCCACCTCTAAACAATATGCATACCAATCACCATTTGCACAACTGACACATATATGTCTTGTGATGCTATTGAATGGCTAGGTCATATGACACACATTGGGTATGTGTAGTGTTTAAATATGCAGTTGTGCTTTAGCATGCCATGTCATGGGTGACACTGGCATGTCCACAATATGATCTACACTCACCATAAGTACCGTACATTGGGTATGTGGCTGAATGGTATTCCATCAATTATCCATGCACCACTGATGCTGTTGTGTGAATACTCATCATGCATTTGCTAAAAATGTGTCTATAATTATTTGCTAAAGACACAGAGGCTGTAATCAGCATTGGATACTTATCTGGCACACATATACACATCCAGCCATGGTATGTACACCTGTTTGTTATAGTGCACAGTACATTACAGAGTTTTGAATACCTGCACAGCAATGTTGTGTCCATGTATGCATTGTGTTCCGGGGGAGGCCCATCACCTAATAACAAAACACATGCATCAAACCCATGTATACTGTTAGCAACAAGGACTGTCTACACTTGCACTGCATTCTGTTGAGCAACACATGTCCTGCATGCTGACATGTTTGATATGACTGTTTTTCTTGTGATACTGTACCCCATCATCACCTGCTATTGTGTATGTTCTGAGATTGCTGGTGTTGTGTGTGTCTGCTTCAGGGAGGAGTGTATTTTTGTGTGTGTGCATGTGTGCCTGTGTGCATGTGTACATGTGCGCTTGTGCGTATGTGCGCATGTGTGCATGTGTGCATGTGTGCATGTACGCATGTGTGCATGTGTTCATGTGCGCATGTGTGCATGTGAGCATGTGGTCTGACATCATGTGCAGGTCTTAAAGTGTGATTCCTGTTTTCCTCTCACAGGTGCCGAGGTGGGGCTGGTTCAGTACAGCAGGGAACCTGATGTCACTGAGACAGACAGTGATCATGAGGATAGGTGTGTTGAGGCACAGGCAGGTTTGTCAGGGTCTGTTGTTGGGCCACCAATTGACAGTACACAAGTCTCCACCCCATCCATGCACACAGTCATACTGCCTGTACATCCATCATCACCATTGCCCTTAGCTGTGGGACAGTGTACGGTTGGCACTGGCCAGGACAGTGTGGTATCTATGGCACATGTATCAGGACACAGCAGCCATAGCCAGATGTCCGGAATGGTACCACATAGGCAGATGCCCAGGGGTTCTCGTCAGGGCACTGCTGGCCATCATGCCCCTGGCAGACGTGCCACACCTCTTTCTACCACACGCATGTTCTAGGCTGTTATGGAGGCACAGGCACGAGTGGAGCAGTACACCAGAGAGGGACTAAGGGCACAGAGGGCTCATAACACCACTGTAAATGACAGTATGCATGACCTACCAGGTGCCATATGTAATTACACTGAGGTCATTGATAAACGTTGGTGTGAGACATTGGATGCCCTCCACAATGTCATGTCCATGTGTCAGGACAGTGCGGGATGGTTGAGACATTGATGTGGATGTATGCCAGCAACATCAGCAGCTGGAGGTTGCCTTGGATGTCCAGCAAGTCACAGCTGCTCCCGTAGTGCCAGTACCAGCCCCAGCAATGTTGGGGGGCTGTCTATAGTCTGTCCTAGAAGACCACGTGCACGTGGCTCTGGCCAGTCCCAACAGGGACCTGGATCCAGTTGACATATGTCAACCTCTTCAGATAGTACCCATTTTGAATTAGTACCTGATACTGTCTGTAGCACCCCTGCCAGGCACAGGTTCTGTATCCATGGCCAGAGATGGTGATCTGTAATGCCTGCCAGGTACAGTCTGTAGCTGTCTCACAAATCCCCGTATATGGCAGCCATGTGGTGGAACTGTGTGCATGCAGACACACACACATAAACCAGAAACCTAGGCCAAACACATACCCGCAAACATTATATCAACATTGGCCCATAACAGTACTCATGGCCCTCACACACACATGTCAATTGTATGGCTCAGTGTAGGCCTCTGGCAAAACAACAACACACCCTGTGCATATGATGAAACCTGTGCCACCTCCTGTCATCTGTAACATTGATTCAGGAACAGGCTAACATGGTGCTGATGCAGAGGGTGACTTTAATAAAGTATAGCAATGGTTGAATGTGTAGCATGTTGTCAGCAGTAAAGTGTAATGATATCCTTGAAGGTGTAGCTGAGCAGGCATGATGCATTAAAGCTGTAATTAGCAATGTTGTATTGTTTCCAACAGTGTTTATTCCAATTGTGTTTTGTTTGCCCATGTGCCACTTGGCTGATGTGTGTAGTTGTGTCAGCATGTGTTATACAGTGGACAGTAAGTGTGGGGTGTGTGCAGCACAGGATTGCAGGTGTACATTTGTGAAAATGGTGGAGGTGCACTGTCTGCATGAATGTGCATATTAGACAAATGGGCAGGGTGACATGCCCTGTAGTAGCCAGTGTTAACACTCCATGCTTTCTATTGGTGGCCAGTATGCATTGTACTACACACATTTTGGAACTTGAGTACGCATCTGTGTGTATGACATGGGTTACCACTGTGCTGTGGGTGATCCTGTTGTTGCTATCTGTCATTGGTTTGCATTACTAAGGTTAACACTGTCCCAGCTGCATAATCCTTTACTAATGCACACTGTTCACCTACAGGGTTGCATGGACCGTGCTATCTCAAACACAAGAAATTCTCACTTGTACAGTAAAAGTGCATTAGTCTCATGGACCCCTGCCATAAACTAAATATATAATAGAAGGTGTGAAGTTGTACCAAAAAAGAGTTACATACCAAGAAGGGATAACCTCTCTGGTCAGTATCATTGTGAAAATACAATCCCTCAATAAACATACAAGGCAAGCTTCAAAATACAAAATGGCAAGGATTCCAAAGACAACACTAAAGCTTTCTGGAGTGTTGTTCATAATCTACAGGGGAATCTCAGATCAGGTCACAGTTAATATAAATGGTCACAAAGTACACTTATCTCACTGACATTACCAATTCCTTGTCAGACGGTTTGAATGCAGATTTCACCACCCTGTCATTACACAAGGGCCACATTTCCAGACCTGAAGAATGTAAAATCTAATGATTCACAGACACTCTAGTTAAAACATCTCTTTAACAAAGTACACACCACAGTGGCAATGGTACTGGACAGTGTCCCTGGCTCTGTCATACACAAGCTGACATATGAAGTCACCACTCACCTAAATACTCTGTCCAGATGCAGCCTCTATACACGTTACATACTTGTGGCATGACACACGGTAATGGTGTTCACAGTCCACAAGGGTTGAGCTACAACTTCTTCTTCTTCTTCTCCATTCAGATGCTCCCATTAGGGATTGCCACAGTACATCATTTCTTCCTGCCCTTTGCATCTTGTGCTGTCACACCAACCACCTGCATGTCCTTTCTCACCACAGCCATAAACCTCATCTTAGGCATTCCTCTTTTCCTGTTACCTGGCAGCTTCATCCTTAGCATCTATTTCACAATATACTCTGCATCCCTCCTAAGCACACATACAAACCAACTTAATCCTGCCTATCTAGCATAGTCTACTAACCTTCAAACCTGGCCTGACCCGCTAATATACTTATTCTTAAACCTGTCCACCCTCGTCACACCCATTGCAAATGTTAACATAAATTGATTAAGGGTAGAACTACAACAGGTCCTGGAAACTCTCACCCTATAAGCCTGACCAATGTTATCTGGAAGGCTATGGAGCACAGCATTATGGAACTCATTAACAGAGACATTATGAACCTGCAAACACTGCACCATACCCACTTAGGTTCTCTAAAGGCCAGATCATGGCACCTACACCTAGTAGACTTCAACCAGTCAACAAGGCTATAGGTGAGGGAAGGGAGGTCAACACAGCCAAGCTATAGCTCACCAGCAATTCATTCCCATCCCACATACTGGTATTATACATAACCTCAACAGACTGACCATAAATGATTGCTAGATAATGGCTTGACAACTGACACATAGATGTAAGACACACAGTAACATTTGCAGCCTCCATGTACTATTCTATGCCAGTAACAAGTGGTATTCACCTGCACTCAGTTCTGGGACCACTCCTGTTTGGCATATAGCTTTCTTATGTACAAGCAAACACAGTAGGGATATGTCTGCCTGCATTTGATGACAAGGCATACTGTGGGCTATACTTTATTCTCCAGATGACACACACATCCTCCAAAAAGGTATCATACAGACAGATGCCTGGTGTCAAACTCATGCTGTAAAGCTATAAGCCAAAGAAAGCATAGTTATCCACTTTTAGAAAACAAAGCATCCCCAGAGTACCACATAGGTAGTAGCCCCCAAAATATGGAACAGGTACTAATGTATACATAGAGCCATGTGTTAAGTTATCTCTCCTTTGATAATCACATTACCAAAGGGTTTTGGAAATCCCTCTGTGGAGCACATACGCAATAAAGGGTTTGCATGCAGATCCACAGAGGTTGTTGCACACCTATAATGATTAGTCATCTTTGCCAGACTTTGCTTGCTTTGGAACAGGTTTCAAATATACCTCAAGCATAAACCCTCACTCACACTCTTCAATAGAAACCGTGATGAAAGGATGTGAAACGGAAGACATAGCCCAGGGATCACTGCTGTGGCTAAGCTTGTCACAAGCATACAGAAGTGACCTAAGGTCTGTAAAGCACCAGCACGCTCTGGAAAAGATAACAGATGCATTTATGGAGAAAGCAGAGTACCCACCTATGAAATACTTGAGGTCACATGTATGTATATGGATTTGCCCCACAGCTACCTTACATGTGTAATGCACATAAACATACAGTTGTCATTGTGATATGTCATACACTAGAAAAATCAAAACCCACTCCACATTGGCCAATGGTGTCATACACCTGGAGCACACACACAGTCAGCAAGTGTGAGATTCAAACTCTTGTGCAACTACATTATGGTACTACAGCAGTATGCATTTACACAATGCACTATACACCTCATTGCCATTTCATCTTTCCACAGATATATTTATAGGATGGTGACATCATCAGATTTGTCAAAGATGAGTATACCACTTTTAAGGTGTGTGAGTAGTCTCCAAAAAGGTTGCTTCTCCCCAGGGAGACACACATAGTTGGCAAATGCAGGATTCAAACATCTACCTAACGACATTATGATATTACAGCAGTATGCATTTACACAACACACTATACACATTACTGGAATTTCACCTTTCCACAGGTATATTTGTAGGATGGTGACATCATCAGAATTGACAAAGATGAGTATACCACTTTTAAGGGGTGTGAGTAGTCTCCAAAAAGGTTGCTCTCTCCCCAGGGAGAGAGAGAGAGACACACACACACACACACACACACACACACACACACACACACACACACACACACACACACACATGCACACACACGCACACACACAGTTGGCAAGTGCAGTGTTCTTAATCCAAACTAAGTACGTCTTTTCACTTCAGCAAGCAATATGGAGTTACAGGGTGCAATACAGGCATTACCTGCTGACAGTTTGCACAAAGGTTTTTTTTCACATTTGCTAACCTCAGCAGGCTTATCATACTAGGTATATTGTGAGTGTATTGTATTCATAGGTCAAGACCATATCATATATGGGTTGATGCACCACATGCTGGCACACACAGGGTCAAATCTTGAGTAGCATCTTACTTTCACCTACATGATACTGCAATATAACAGCAAGATGATAAGCTTCAACAATTGTCTGAGCTTCTGGTGTCATTCAAAGGGGATCCAGTCTCTGTCTGCCTGTGATGACGTGATAGACAAGCCTAGTTGCTTTGCTACAGATGGTTTGCACCTGTCACCCCTAAGCTTCTGAATACTGGCCAAGGCTCTTGCTGTCCCCATGTTACCTTTTTTAGGCAAGGCTCAAAGGTTCATAGGTTCATAGGTAGGTACTAGGCTATCGGCCCTGGGGCCTATACAAGTCTAGCCAAAAAGGTACCCTGGCTTTTACCACCCAAGAAATTTATTTTCCCATGCCACTGTCGAGCAGAGACACAGAAGTGATCCTCAGGGTGAATTTCCTATTTGCCATCCAATCATCAAGATTTTTCTTGAAGAGTGCTAATGAGGAGCTTTGTTTGATATAGATAGGTAGTTTATTCCGGAGTATGTGAAGTCTCTGGGACAGGAATCTATCCCTCCAGCATGTTCTGTTTATTGTGGTGACAAGGTTTAGATCCCTAGAGCGTGTAGGTTCATAAGTTCATAGGTAGGTACTAGGCTATCTGCCCAAGGGCATTTATAAGCCTAGCCAGAATGTGTTGGCTTTCGCCTACCTTTTAAATTAGTTTCCTGGGCCTCTGTCTAGCAGGGCCACTGAAGTGATCCCAGGGGTACATTTCCAATTTTCCATCCACTTGTCAAGATTCCTCTTAAAGAGATTCTGCGAGGGGCTCTGCCTAACATCAACTGGGATTCTATTCCAGAGTGAGGGAAGTCTCTGGGACAGGAGTCTATCCTTCCAGCACATCCTGTTTATTGCTTTGCTGAGGTTTAATTCACTGGAGTGTGTGGCTCTAAGAAATTTGTTTTTTTTTGAGGTGGAGCATGTCCACTAATTCCGGGTTGGACATGGCCTTATACGTCAGGCATAGATCACCTCTGAGCAGGCAGTAAGCAACCGAGTAGAGCTGGAGTTTCTTTAGTCGAGCTGCATAGGGCATCTCTTTGAGGCCCATGATCCTCTTGGTGAGGTACTTCTGTGGTCTTACCAGCTGTTGCATGTGCAAATTAAGGTACATACCAAATGGGGCATTGTACTCTATTATGGGCCTAATGAGTGATGAGTAGAGAGGTACAATGACCTCTTTTGATCCAGAGGTGAACCCTTTCGTGATTAGGTGGGCTACATAGAAGGAATATCTAACCACTTTGGCAATGTGATTATCAAAGGAGAAGTTACTATCTACCTGGGTCCCCAGGTCCCTAATTACATTTTCCATACCTAGTGGATTACCACCTATGTGGTAATTCGTGGGCACTTTGTTTTTTCCAAAGGGGAGGACTATGCATTTTTTTGCCATTCAGCTTGAGGCCATGGTTTTGACACCAGGTATCTGTCTTTGTAAGACCCTTCTGGAGGATGTCTGTGTCAGCCGGAGAGCCGATTATGGCCCCCAGTTTGCAGTCATCTGCGAACTTGGTCAGCCATAGTCCTCCCATGCTTGCCTGTACCTCAGAGAAGTATATACTGAACAGGAGGGGTCCCAGGACCAAGACCTGTGGGATGCCACTTGTGACTGGTTTAGAGTCGGACATGGCACCCGCAACTCTGACCATGTGTGTTCTATCCGTGAGCCAGTTGGCCACTCATCTCGTGACATAGGGGTTAATGTTCAAACTGGTAAGCTTGTCTATGATGCCAGAGTGGGGAATGGTGTTGAAGGCTTTAGTGAGGTCCAGGTAGGCTGTGTGGACTACCTTCCCTTCATATATGGCCTTGGTAACTGTTTCAAATAAGTCAACTAGGTTTAGCAGGCAGGTTCTGTCTTTAACAAAGCTGAATTTGGTATGGTCCAGTTTCTGGAGGTTCCCAATGTCTCTGCTTATGAGTTCCATGATAATTCACTCCATAGCTTGCAGACCAGGCTGGTCAGGCTTATAGGGTGATAGTTCCCTGTTCTGTTGTTTCACCACCTTTGTGGAGCGGGATGACTGTTGCTGTACACCATTCTTTGGGTACATAGCCTGTGGTAAGGCTGAGTCTGAACAGTGAATTTAGGTGAGAGTTTAGTTCCTTTTGGATCTCATGTAAGACACAGCCTGGGACACCATCCGGTCCTACTGATGCTGTGTTCTTAGCTTTGGAGAGGGCTGTTTTTATCTGCATGTCCATGATGTCTGGGGCTCTGCATTCTTCTGGGATGGACACAGGCTCTTTTGGGGGGTGAGGGGGTGAAGTTTGCACTAAACTTGTCCGCCAGGATGTTGGCAATGTCAGTTGGTTCAGTGTATTTTTTTGCCATTTTGCAGTAGCTCAAAGCATATCTGAGAGTTGTTTGAGAATGTTTGATATAGTTAAAGAAGGCTTTGTGGTTATCTTTATATTCCTTGGCAATTTTTCTTTAGAAACTGGTCTTGGATGACTTTATGAGCAATCGTAGTTTCTTGCTAATAATGATCAGTGATGCCTTTCCTTTTTGGAATTTTGCTCTATCGTGTAGTAGTTTCCTCCTTCTGTTGTATAGCTTATTTATGGCCATGGACCACCAGACTGGTTTCCTCTTTTGGGAGGAGTGAGTCTTGGTTTTACTCAGGATGGCTCAATCCATGCATCCCTGTAGATGCTCATATAATGCACTTGTAAAGGATTCTGCGGATTGGATAGCATTATCCTGTAGCAAGGGGGCTTTGAAACTTTCCACTTCAGTCTTGAGAAGTGTGAAATTTGCTTTTGAAAAGTTTTTCACAGTGGTTTCCTTGACTGGGGGTGGGGTCGGGATGTGGATGTCCAGTGTGATTACTTTATGATCTGATCTTACCAGTGAGGGGTTTACCTCTGGTGTGGAACACTGATCCCCCATGTTGGTGATGATCAGGTTCAGTATGCTGTCACCTCTCGAGGGTGTGGTGACCAGCTGTTCCAGGGTGTTTGAGTTTATAAACTCTAGGAAGCATTGGGCAAAGGAGTTTGTACGTGAGTAATTCACCCAGTCAGGGTTTAGGTAGCTGAAATTTCCTAATATCATGGTGTTTGGTAGGACCTTTATATTTTCCAGTGTTCTCAGGAATGCTGAGTGAGGGTCCTGAGACAAGGTAGGTGATCTGTAGCAGGCTACAATCTGATAAGCAGCTTTGCCCACTGTTAGTTGCATTTGGATGGTCTCCAAGGCCTCGTGCTGTGCCACTAACCTAGAGGTGTGGGTATCCTTTATGAAAATGGATACACCCCCTCCTTTTGTATTTCGTTCCGGGATTTGGGGCCAAAGCTCGGAGAGATTGGGATTTCTTTAAATGGAGCATGTCCAACAGCTCTGTGTTTGACATAGCTTTGTATGTTAGGCAGAGATCACCTCTGAGTAGGCGATATGCGACACAGTAAAGCTGGAGTGTTTTGAGACGGTCTGTGTAGGGCATGTATTTGAGGCCGCTAATCCTCTTTGTGAGGTATTTCTGTGGGCTTTCCAGTTGTTGTAGTTGTCTTGTGAGGTACATACCAAAAGGGGCGTTGTACTCTATAATGGATCTAATGAGTGATGAGTAGAGGGGAACAATGACCTCTTTTTTTCTGCATGAGAAACCTTTTGTGATGAGGTGTGCCACGTAGAAGAATTTTCTGACTACTGTGGCGATGTGATTATCAAAGGAGAGTCTACTGACCACCTGTGTCCCAAGGTCTCCTATCACACTTTCAGTGTTAAGTATACTACCGCCTATGTTGTAGTTCATGGGTACAGAGATTTTACCAAAGGGAATGACAATGCACTTTTTGGCATTTAGCTTGAGGCCATGGCTTTGACACCCGGCATCTGTCTCAGTGAGGCCCTTTTGTAGGATGTCCACATTGTTAGTAGTTTCGATTATGGCTCTTAGTTTGCAGTCATCTGGGAACTTCATTAGCCAAAGGCCTTCTGTGTTAGCCTGTACTTCAGGGAAGTAGATACCAAACAGGACAGGACACAGGACTGAACCCTGTGGTACTCCACTTGTCACTGGTCTGAAGTCGGACTTGGAGTCTGCTACTTTCACAGTGTGGGTTCTGTCAGTGAGCCAGTTGGCAACCCATCTTGTGGCATAGGGATTTATACCTAGTTTAGTGAGTTTATCTATAATTCCAGAGTGGGGGATGGTGTCGAAAGCCTTGGCAAGATCTAGATAGGCTGTGTGAACCACCTTACCATTGTCTACGGCTTTGGTGACTGCTTCAAAGAAGTCTATCAGGTTTAGGAGACATGATCCGCCTTTTACAAACCCAAAATGGTTGTGGTCCAGAGTTTGGAAATTACCAATGTCTTTCTTTATAAGTTCCATGATGATACGTTCCATTGCCTTGCAGACCAGGCTCATCAGGCTAATGGGGCGCTAGTTCCCGGGGTCCATGGTGGCTCCCCCATTGTGTAGTGAGATAACCGTCGCTATGTGCCATTCAGCAGGCACAAAGCCTGAGGTGAGGCTATGATTGAACATGGTCCTTAGGTGTGGTGCCAGTTCATTCTGTAGTTCGTGTAGAATGCAGCCTGGGATGTTATCTGGTCCCATGGATGCTGTGTCCCTGGCTTTGGAAAGTGTTTTTTACCTGTGCAGCCATGATGACAGCAACTTTGCATTCTTCCAGTATAGAGATGGGCTCCTTCATGGGTGAGAGGGGGGTAAAGTTAGCACTGATCCTATCTGCCAGAATGTTGGCAATATCAGTTGGGTCTGTATATTTAGTGCCATTATACTGTAACTCAGAGCAGATCTGAGTGTTGCCATAGTGATTTGTAACTGTATTGTACATCTGCATGGGTGTCCTGAAGTTCACCACTTCTGTCTTAAGAAGCATGAAGTTGTCTTTGGAGAATTTTTTTAACATGGTTTCCTTAATGGGGGGAGGGGGCAGAATGCAGATATGTAGGGTAATTAGCTTATGGTCAGATCGGACCAATGAGGTGTTGACTTCAGGTGTGGAACACCAGTCACTCATGACAAACCAAACCCCGTAACCAACACAAATAACCACAAAGTGAGCTAAATGCTACTCATTGCCAGAAGTCTCAGCCTCCATATGCACACACTCAAGGCACTTCTCAGTATGGAGAATATTGATATCTGTGCAGTAACAGAAACCTAGTTCAAGGCTCCAGAGAGCACACCAGCACTACCAGGATACTACTCATTCCATACCTTCCAGCATCAGAACCTGAATCATGGCACATAGGGTGGGGATGTATCCATATTCATCAAGGATACCTACACCTCTCTCTCTACATGCTCTCTACAGGATATGTACCCATAGAATGTTGCATAGCAATGTTCTTCCCACTCCACAGGGGTGGGGCCACAAAAGACCCTTGGCATTCACACTTTATAACTCTGACGAGTCTGATGTGCAAGGCAATGGAGCCAATCATAATGGAAGTCAACAATAAAGACATTGGGAAACTTCACACACCCAGTTTGGCTTTGTCAAATGCAATTCCCGCCTCCTGAACTGGGTGGGTTTCTTTGAGGCAGTTACCCAGGCTACAGATAATTGAAATGAGCTCCACACAGTCTACTTATACCTCGCTAAGTCCTTTGACACCATTCCCCAGTCAGATATCATAGATGAACTCACCAACCTGGGCATGAATCCATACATCACAAGATGGATTGCAAACTGGCTCACAGATAGATCCCACAAATTAAGAGTTGCTGGCTACATGTCAGACTCTACATCGGTAACAACTGGTGTGCCCCAGGGTTCAGTCCTGGGGTCCCTCCTGTTTGGTATAGACTTCTCAAAAGTACATGCCAACACAGGATGGTTGTGGTTGACTAAGTTTGCTGGGAACTGTAAAGTGTTTGCCATAATAGATTCCCCGGATGACACAAATATTTTCCAGAAGGGACTCTATGCGACAGATGTGTGGTGTCAGAATCATGGCCTCAATCTCAATGTGGAAGAATGCATAGTAATCCCCTTTGGTGAAAACAAATTACCCACAAACTACCAGATAGGTGTTACCCCCTTAAAACTGTCAAGGTAATAAGGGATATGGGGACACAAGTAGATAGTCATCTTTCCTTTGACAACCATGTTGCCAAAGTGATTGAGAAATCCTATGTGGCCCACCTAATCAACAAAGGGTTTGCATCAGTATCAAAAGAGGTAGTGGTGGCCCACTACTCTTAAGTCATCAGACCCATCATTGAGTGCAATGCACCATTTTGGATGTACTTGACTAAGCATATCCAGCAGCTGTAGAGACCACAGAAGTATCTCACCAAGAGGATTACTGGCCTGAAATAGTTGTGTTATGAACACAACTGGTAAAACTAAATCTGTTCTATGTTGCGTACCGCCTACTCAGAGGCACACTCTGCCTAACATACAGAGCCATGTCCAACACATTACTGTTGAACATGCTCCATCTACGGATAACAAAATTGAGTCACACTACACACTCCAGGGATATGAACCTCATCACAACAATGAATACAACATGCTGGTGGGATAGAGTACCATCCCAGGCACTTGTCTTACTGAGGAACAGAGTCCCAATGTACATCAGACAGAGCCCCTTGCTGACACTCTTCAATAGGAACCTTGATGAGTGGATGGGAAACAGACAATTCACGTCAGGCATCACATCAGCAGCCCCACTAGAAAGGGGCTTAGGGTACTAATTATTAGAATTAGAGGTTGGGAGACTACCCAATGGGGTGGTGAAAGCTGCACAACTTGCCTAGGCTAATATATGCCTTCGTGAAGATAGTCTATTACATACCTATGAACCTACGTGACAGGTACATGTCTACAGATAGTAGATGTGTACTTCATTGTACAGACATACAGCAGGCACATGGACCACATACACTGTAATGCTTACATATACTGGTGGCTGTTATGTACAGTGGGTGAGATGTGCACCTCATGTCTTTTGTGCCATTGGGATGTGTGCTGGGTGGGACAGTCCTGGATGGCTCCTGTTAGAAAAATATGTATTAGTAATATGCAAGCATTCGAGGTTTAAAAAGGGTTAACACATTTATTCTATTTCACACTGCATAAATCTGCATGAGCTGCTGAGACATTCCAATCCCGTTATGTCATAAAAATATGTGCAGCTATGATCTGCTTATGCTTTGGAAATTAACAGGAAAGCATTTGATTTCTGCAAATGTCATGAAAATAATAATAGATGTTTCATTTCTACTAATGTCATGAGACTTAAACAAAGAGTTATTGATTTTCTGCTTATGCTATGAGAAAGTACATAACTGCTGAAGAAGCTATTGATAATGAAAACAAAGGCTGCTTGAAAGCATAAAATGTAATCAGCATTACTTGTACCTAAGCTAGAAATGTACCTTGAAATGTAACACATATATATTAGAACTGCACAATTGAAGAATAGAAAGTTTGTAGTAGGCTAAAAATAAGCCCCCAAGGCCAGGCTGTTTTTCTCAAATGTTTTTCATAAATCCAGTCATGTCAGCAGGAAATCCAAGTAACATTTTCTATGTAACACATAGTAAGTTTTAAATCTGAACATGTCAGCAGGAAATCCAAGTAATATTTTCTATGTAACACATAGTGAGTTTTAAATCTGCACATGTCAGCAGGAAATCTAAGTAACATTTTCTGTAAAATAATACAGAAAGCTGTGTCTAACTACATCAACCATAGAAAAGTAACATTTCATAGAACTGTATAAAAGAAGCATACTGCCTACTAGTAAATTGGACAAAATCCTGTATCCACATGTTTTGTCTCCTTGCTGCAAGTAATAAAAGGTGCCATACCTGAACCTTACGTGAATTGGTCTTTGAAGTTTTTTCCTTTGACAGATTGGTCCTTCGAGCCGGAACCCTCACTTCACCTCAGATCAGACGGGCCAGTTGGTCGAAACCGTACGGGGAAGAAACCAAATCGGTTCTTCTTATTTGAAAAGCCCTCCGACTGAATTGTCATGCAAAAGAGGCCAGCCATTTTCTGATCTGCGACTGAAGGATGTGTCTCCACGAATCAGGTGATCAATCACGTAGGCTTAGGTAAGGTGAATCTACTTTTTTCTGCTTTCTGTTTTAGATCAGGGACTAGATTTGTATTGTTTTTGTCAAGACTGTATTTTACAAGTCAAGGACAGAAAAGATTATTGTCTTGTCATAGATCAGGAGAAACAGAATAGGTAGGCAGTCATTCTGAAGAGACTATAACAAAATCCGTGGTACCACGTTAAAAATAGGAGAAGTTACGTAACGATCAAAAAGGTAGAACAAAATGGGTAATAATTGCACAAAAAGACCCCAAAATCCACCGTTAACCAAAGATGCAAAATACATGCAGTCGCAGCGAGCTGACAATATTAAATATTATTCAAAATGGGTTAATAAGTACGAATGCGATGGAAAATTAGAAAAATCCTTGCTTATCAAACTTGTCAAACAGCTCAAAACTGATTCCAGAGGTCGGGTAAAAAAGCAACGCCAATTAGGAATTCCTCAGGCACACAGTTGGATTGAGGAAGTAAACTGTAGGGAACAAAAGAACAACAATTCAAAAACAATGTTTTTAGATAAGGAGGACAATAACTTAGTAATAGCATCGGCCCCTCCGCCTCCCTTACCAAAATATGAAGCAAATGAACAGGTTAGTCCACCCCATGATATCCTGTTGTCACTGAAAATAGAGACATTGCAAAAGTAAAACTATTTATTAGAGATCCCATCGGGACCAGGTCTCGAACACGGGTAGGGAACTCAAATGAAGGCATTGAGTTATATCAAATGGTTAAGAATTCACGATCTATGAGAGAAGAAGAAATATGTCCACTTATAGAAGTACCTAATCCTCAGGCAGGACAAGACAGTCAGGACCCATCTATTTTAGTGTATAGACCCTGGACTCCGGAAGATATCTGGAAAGCCACTGAGGGAATTCCCCATCCAAAAGTTAATTTTAGAAAGTTCTCAGAAGATTTACAAGGAATGAGGCTGAGTTATAACTTAAACGGAGAAGAGGTAGAAAAAGTAGTTAAACAAATTGTGGGGCCAGATTGGCACATGATTAGTGGCAACTGGAATCCCTGTGACGCTGCACACAGACCCCTCCCACATGGCAGCACAGACCTGGACAACAGAGTAAAAGGTCTTACAGACCGCATCTCTGAAAAATGGAAGCCTAGGGCAGACTGGACTTGCATTAATCAATACATCCAACAAGAAGGTGAAACTATTGACCGATATTATGCCAGATTATTAGAATGTTTTAATAATCACTGTGGAATGCAGGTTCCTGAAGATCAGACACAAGATTCCACATATGAACAGCAGTTAAAGAATGCATTTTTAAAAGGCAGTATTGCACCTATAAGCAGTTTTATTACAAAACACATGATAGATCATCGTACAAGCAGGTTACAGTCATTACTTGAATATGCTAGGCATGCCGAAAGGCATTTTAATAGCAAAAAGAAAAAGAAAGCTCAAGTATTTTCTGTAGAAGATGGAGCAGAAGTTTATGTAGTACAGTCTTGGAAAAAGGGCAAGAAAAATGCACAGGGAAACAAACAATCTGATCAGCGATCAGAGGACTTTGAAGGGCGAAAGAAAAGGGGTGAATGTTTCAAATGCGGTAAAAAGGGACATTTGGCAAGGGATTGCAGGAGAAACAAGAAGGCAACCACGGAAGACAAGGAGGGTGAGGACTGACTATATGGTAGTCAGGAATCACTAGAAGGGGATAGAGGAGAAAGGACAAATGAGAATGTGATAGAGGGAGTAGAGGATGTGACAGAAGAGATAGAGGAAGTGCAGGAAATTAGTGACAATGAAGAAAATGAAATATTAGACCTAGCTTTATTGAGCTTCGAGCTCTATTTAGCAGACACAAAACTAGAAGGTACACTCTTGGTAGAAGGGAGGGAAGTCAAATTTTTGTGTGACTCAGGGGCATCACGAACCCTGATACATCCCTACAAACTGCCAGAAAACTCAGAGTCACCTGATTACATACTGGTAAAAGCAGCTAATGGACAGCTGTATCGGGAGCCCCTCTCCCGTAATATTTCAATAACTGATCCTGTTTCAGGATGGACTCAGAAAAGCAAAATTGTTGTTTCTGCAAAATGCCCAGTAAACCTCTCGGGCAGAGACCTTATGCAATTATTAGGTATAGAAGTAGTCCCAACCATGCAGGGTATGGAAGCACAGCGACAAATTGATACCTTTGCAGTACAATCGGAGGGTGAAATGTTTTATTGGTACAGCCAGGACTTGGTTACGACTGGTCCAGAGACTGTGACCGAAAAATTAATGAATGTAGCCATCAGCAAGTTCCCCTCCCTTGACATTGATAAATAACATTTGTTGCACTGTACCCTGTATTATTGTAACACACCAGGACCTGATAAGGAATATGAGCAAGAATTGTTTAAAAATCATGCAAACAGATTGATATTATGTAATCTGTACTGGGACACAGAAGGGTACATTGTAGCCAGCTGTTCATTGCCCCAGGAATTCTTTGCACTTTATAAATCTAATCGATTACCACATGTTAGCTTAACCAAGGACAAAAACATAGAATGGGCAGACCTGGGAGAAAAAGTCATGAGATGGGAGAAACAGACAGAATTAGAAATGTCAGAGCAGGGAATACAAATACAGAAGCTGAATTGAATAACTCAGACCCACCCAGCTGTACACTTGCAGTCTAGCAAGGACAGCTGATTAGCACTCCTATTAAAGGAGGAAGAGAATGCCTTACAGAATATACCAGAAACTCTCTGGTTAACAGGAAAGTCAGATGTAGGACTTATTCGTACAGCAGGACCAGTTACTATTATGCCAAAGTCAGCATTTAGACCACAGAAAAGACAGTATCCCTTAAGAAAACATGCAGAGGCAGGAATCAAACCTATCATAGCAGCTTTACTTAAGGAAGGGGTGCTGGTGGAATCTCCCGATTCACCATGTAACACACCTTTATTTCCTGTTAAAAAAGCAAATGGAGAATGGCGTATGGTCCAAGATTTACAAGCTGTAAATGACGCAGTAATACCAAGGGCACCTACGGTGCCAGACCCACACACCCTGTTGAATGATTTAAAACCTCAACAGAAATATTTTTCTGTGGTAGATATCAGCAATGCGTTCTTTTCGATACCAATACACCCTGACAGCCAGTATTGGTTTGCATTTACATTTCAGGGGAAAAGGTATGCATATACACGACTACCACAGGGATATTGTGAAAGTCCAACAATATTCTCACAAGAAATGGCAAGCAACTTGGCGGGATTTACCCCACGAAGAGGCAGTCAGATTTTACTTTATGTTAATGACATCTTGCTGGCAGCCCCCACCCAGCAAGATTGTAAAAAAGATACCATAGCGCTATTACGATTTTTAGCTGCTGAAGGACATAAGGTAAACAAAAATAAACTGCAGCTTTGGAAAAAACAAGTCAAATACCTAGGATGTGTAATATCCAAGGAAGGTAGAACATTAGATGAGGACAGAAAAGTAGCAATTTTGCAAGCACCAAAACCCACTACCAAGAAGGAAATGATGTCCTTCCTGGGTACAACTAATTTTTGCCAGAGTTGGATTCCAAACTATGCCTTGAAATCTGCACCTCTGACTGATCTGATATATGAAAAGCCTATGGCAGCACAGGATTTGTTACAATGGACACCAGAGGCAGAATCTGCTTTCTGCAAACTGAAACAGTTAATAGCGTCCTCATTAGTTCTGGGATTACCAAACTACCATAAACATTTTTTCCAAACTGTAGATTGTAAGCAAGGTTATATGACATCAGTATTAACACAACAGCATGGGGACAAGCAATGCCCCTTTGCTTACTATTCATCACAACTAGACCCAGTGGCATGGTCCTTACCCCACTGTGTACAAGCAGTAGTTGCAGCTGCAATGGCAGTACAGGCTTCGGCCTCAGTAGTTTTATTCCACCCTCTCACTTTGAGAGTGCCTCATGCAATAGCGATTATTTTACTGCAAGAGAAGGTAGCATATCTTTCCCCTGCTAGGCATCTTTCCTGTATGACTATATTGTTGAGCCAACCTCACATGACAATTGAACGATGCACAACGTTGAACCCTTCTACCTTGCTCCCAACCCCTGCAAATGGCACACCACACTGCTGCCTGCAGGTGATTGAGCAAAAGACACTACCTAGAAAAGATCTCACAGATGTCCCCTTGGATGATGCCGAGGTGACATACTACGTGGATGGTTCGTGCAAAAGGGGTCCTGCAGGACAGAACCTAGTAGAATATGCAGTAGTTTCTGATACTGAGATTATAGAAGCAAAACCTTTACCACACAACTTATCTGCACAGGCAGCAGAATTGATTGCCTTGACACGGGCATGTACCTTAGCAAAGGGTAAAAGTGTAAACATTTTTACTGACAGCCAGTACGCTTTTTCTACTGTACATGTCTTTGTGCAACAGTGGCAAAACCGAGGAATGATAACATCTACTGGCAAACCTATCAATCATGCACAGTTTTTTTTTTAGATCTTTTAGAATCTATTCAGTTACCTCAGAAAGTAGCTATTTGTAAATGCACAGCTCACACCAAGCAACAAGATAGGATTTCAAAAGGTAATGTGAGAGCTGATACAGCTGCAAAACAAGCAGCTTTAGAAGTATTTCTTTTAAATGAGGAACTACAACCCTCTGAGATTTTAGACATAGAAATGTTAAAGACAATGCAGACACTCACTACCAAGCTGAAAAACAAAGACGGGTAAAATGAGGAGCAATTCTCGAAAAGGAGCTGTACATCTCTAAAGAAGGGAAACAAATACTACCATCTAATTTGTTTAGATATGCAGCTTTGTTGAGCCATGGGCAATGCCATGTCTCAACAAGGGGGATGGTACAGCTGGTGAACCGAGTGTTCACAACATATGGATTTACAAACTACTCTAAAAAATTTTGTTTGATGTGCCAAATTTGTAACAAACATCATGCACAAGGGGCGTTAAAGCCCAAGCAAGGGAGTTTCCCTACACCACCATATCCATTTCACACTATCTGTATGGATTTCATAGAATTGAACAAATGTGAAAATAAGAAGCATTGTCTTGTCATTGTAGATATGTTTTCCAGATGGGTGGAAGCCTTTCCAACCAAAAATCCAGATGCAGCCACAGTAGCAAAAGTTCTTGTCAAAGAAATCATCCCTAGATTCGGCATTCCGGAAAGGATCTACAGTGACAACGGTACACACTTTGTAAACCAAACCATACAGCAGTTAAGTAAGCATTTTGGTATTTCTTTAAAAAATCATTGTGCATACCATCCGCAATCTGCAGGGCTAGTTGAGAGACATAATGGAATATTAAAGAATAAATTAAGAAAGTTAATAGCAGAAATAGGAAAGAACTGGGTGTATTGTCTACCCCTGGCACTGTTGAGCATGAGAACTGTTCCGACTGCAAAAGGATTGACTCCTTTTGAAAAACTGTTTAGAAGGGCTTGTTATACACCCCAGTGGAAACTTCTTATGCCCACGCACCAGGAAGCTGACTATACACTAGCTGAATATATGAGAAATTTGTTGAATTCTAAACATCTGTTGCAGTCAAATTCTGTTTCAGATAAAGAACAAACCGAAACATCGGAAGTGGCAGTGATCTCTTGGGACTGGATTTGGGTGAAAATCATTAAAAAGAAAAATTGGACATCACCAAAGTGGGAAGGTCCATACCAGGCACTTCTTTCGACACCCACTGCAGTCAAAATCACAGAGCGAGCCTCGTGGATCCACCTGATGCACTGCAAACTAGTTAAGAACTTTAAACTGGACAAAAATCTTACCTCTCCATTCTGACCCTCAGCACAAAGTCTGGCTACAAAGGGGGGGTCAGATCAATAGGATTGATCCGTCTCAACCCCAGTGAAGAAACCTTCGGTGCTGAAGGTCCTATTAGGGCAGAGAGTAAGATCACATGTCAAAAGCAAAAATGATAGAATCCAGAAAAATCCAAATAAAACTACTCAGAAGAGTTGGAGAAAACAGGAATGCAGAACAACCATTTCCTCAGAAGTATTGCATAATCATCCTGTTAACTGTACTAGTGACAATAATCTTTTTGTTGTGGCCATTCCTTTTCCCTGCCACACAAACTGAACTGAATAAACGTGGAGAGTTGCACGTAGAGTGGCACCCAAACTTCAACACTTACCAGGCAATCAAATATGCGTATGCTGAGGCCTTCAATGTTTTGAATTGCTGGATTTGCACAGCCTTGCCAACAGCATACGGGGGGGTTACTGTTAACTTCAGTCCCCCTAGGAGTTAACGAGACCTGGAAAAACCTGATTCATGATACATCAAATATTACATCACAAGATAAAATAGCATTGCACTTGTCTGTTCAACAAAAGGGAACTGTGTGTTCTACAAGAATGATACGGTTCAGGTCGGTTGGAGCAATTGCAATGTGACTGTTCCTTATAGATGCTACACTAAATCTGATAATACCAGATCTTATTGCAATACAAACTATGATTCATTTTTTGAATTGATGCACAAAACAATTGAGGAAGTAAAACATGATTCTTTTCTCTACAAACAACTGTCTATAATTGACAGAAAAATGTTTCACGCAGGACAAGTGTATGTTCATAGTAAAGTTACTACCAAAGTAGAGGACTGTTATTTTGTATGTGGTAGGAAAGCATTCAAGTGGTTACCTGAGAATTGGTCCGGCAGTTGTTTTTTGGGCTACCTGGTTCCGGCCATACGCCACACAGCAGTTTTGCCTCAGGGGAAAATTCAAAATGTTCGATGAGAACTCAAGAAGCCTGTCAATCCAGTGGGACAGATCAATGCGGGATGGAAAAAACATCATGCTGTGGGCATAGGAAAAAATGGACTGTCACATATGGACTTGGGTGATACCATCATCTCATGGGCAGGCATATTACCAGCATATGGAGCAACAAAATCGATTTGGAAGCTGAGAAAACTATCTAAACTTCTCGAAGTAATGAGTAATGTGACCTTTTCTGCCCTAGAATTGGTAACTGATGAACTGAATGCCATGAGAACTGTAGTGCTTCAAAAGTGCATGGCTCTTGACTTCACCCTAGCAGCGAGAGGAGGTACTTGTGCTTTAATCCAGGAAGAGTGCTGTTCGTATATTCCTGACCACAAACATGAGATAGACAATAACCTTGAGGTAATTCAGCAAGTGTCGGCTATGACCAAACCAGGACCAAATCCATTGACTGACTTTTTCCAGAGATTGTTTGGGGGTGGGGCAGTATCCTGATGAACTTCCTGATTGCCATCTGTGTAGGAATGATCCTACACATATGGCTTATAATGTATTTGCTGCTGCATCCCCTGCATAAAAAGACTGATTAAAGACTTTATAGACATGTCAGTTTCAGAAACCTTATACCAAGGTGCTGAACTTGAAGAATTATTGAAAAATTGAAAATGCTTTCATAAGTTTAAACTGAATGACTCTCTTAACTGCAAATCCTGAGTAGGAAGAGGTTAAGGGAAGAAAAACTGTTTATGCTTATTTTAAAAGTAGAATAAAAGTATTAAAAGGGGGGGGAAATGTTAGAAAAATATGTATTAGTAATATGCAAGCATTTGAGGTTTAAAAAGGGTTAACACATTTATTCTATTTCACACTGCATAAATCTGCACAAGCTGTTGAGACATTCCAATCCCATTATGTCATAAAAATATGTGCAGCTATGATCTGCTTATGCTTTGGAAATTAACAAGAAAGCATTTGATTTCTGCTAATGTCATGAAAATGAGGTTTCATTTCTACTAATGTCATGAGACTTAAACAAAGAGTTATTGATTTTCTGCTTATGCAATGAGAAAGTACATAACTGCTGAGGAAGCTATTGATAATGAAAACAAAGGCTGCTTGAAAGCATAAAACATAATCAGCATTAGTTGTACCTAAGCTAGAAATGTACCTTGAAATGTAACACATATATATTAAAACTGCACAATTGAAGAATAGAAAGTTTGTAGTAGGCTAAAAATAAGCCCCCGAGGCCAGGTTGTTTTTCTCAAATGTTTTTCATAAATCAAGTCATGTCAGCAGGAAATCCAAGTAACATTTTCTATGTAACACATAGTGAGTTTTAAATCTGAACATGTCAGCAGGAAATCTAAGTAACATTTTCTGTAAAATAATACAGAAAGCTGTGTCTAACTATGCCAACCATAGAAAAGTAACAATTCACAGAACTGTATAAAAGAAGCATACTGCCTACTAGTAAATTGGACAAAATCCTGTATCCACATGTTTTGTCTCCTTGCTGCAAGTAATAAAAGGTGCCATACCTGAACCTTACGTGAATTGGTCTTTGAAGTTTTTTCCTTTGACAGCTCCCTATCATGGTCACCCTCTTACACACATCTCTGCCCATCCATCTTTGGCTTATTGTACTGTATTCCCCCTACATACACACATATATATATATATATATATATATATATATATATATATAGGTACATAGGTAGGTAATAGGCTATCTGCCTGAAGGCATATATTAGTATGGCCAGAGTGTGCAGCTATCACCACACATGGGGTTAGTTCCCTAGGCCTCTGTGCAGTAGAGCTGATGAAGTGATCCATGGTGTGACAGTTCAGTTTCACATACACTCATCAAGGCTTCTCTGGAAGAGTGTCAGTTATGGACTCAGCTTAATGTAGGTTGGGAGCCTGTTCCAAAGCAAGGGAAGTCTGTGAGTTAGTAATGTATCCATCCAACATATTCTATTTATTGTTGTGATGATGCTATCCCTAGAGCATGTGGCACAGTGAGCCTGGGTTTACTTCAGATAGCGCATGTACATCAGTTCTGGATTGGACATGGTCCTGTCTGTTGGGCAGAGATCGCCTGAGTTGACAGTATGCAACAGAGTACAGACTGAGTTAAATTCAGTCTTGTTGCATGGGGAAACTGTCTGAGGCCAGTAATCATCTTGTTGAGGTACTTCGGTGGTCTTTCCAGCTGCTGAAGGTGCCTAGTCAGATTCATCACAAGTGTGCCGTGATACTCTCTGATGGGTCTGATGACTGATGAGTAGAGGGAACCTCCTTTCACCTACATGCAAAGACCTTGGCAATTTGTGGGAACACATAGCATGATTTTCTAACCACTTTGTGAATGTGTTTTTATAAGTAGAGATGACTATCCACATGTGTCCATAGATCCCTTATTATTACCTCCATATTTAGGGTGTTGGCACCTATCTGGTATTTGTATGACTGTTGCTCGAGGCCATAATTTTTGCACCACATCTGTCTGACTGAGACCCTTTTTAAGGATGTCTCTGTTGTCCCAAACATCGATTATGACAACCTTTTTGCAGTCATCAACAAACTTTGCTAACCATAGCCCTCGTGTGTTTGACTACATTTCTGAAAAGTATACACCAGACAGGAGGGGTCCCAGGACTGAGCCATGGGGGACAGCAGTTACCAGCTTGAACAGGAGACCAGAATTCTTACCTTGTGGGATCTATCTGTGCCCCAGTTGGCAATCCATCAGATGACATACGTGTTTATGTACAGGTTGTTGATTTTGTGGATACGACATGTGTGTGGGATGTTAGCAAAGGGCTTTTCAAGGTCTATGTAGGCCATGTGGAGCTCATTTCATTGATGTATGTCCTGGGTGACTACCTTGAAAACTGTCTATCAGGTTTAGGAACCATGATCTGCCCCTGACCAAACCAAAATGGGTAGGGTTGGGTGTTCGTAGGCTCCCAATAGCTCTGTTTATGAGCTCCATAATGATGGACTCCATGGCCTTGCAGATCAGGCTTATTAAGCTTATAAGACAATAGTTCCCATGGTCTGTTGTGCACCAACACTTGTGGAGTGTGCCAAATGTTGCTGTAACCCATTCAACAGTTTCATATCCTGTACAGAGGGTGAGTCTCAACTGACTGTTCAGGTGCAGGGTCTGTTTGTTTTGGAGTTCACATATGACAAAGTCAGGGAAGCCATGTCATCCCATAGACGCCATGTTTTTAGGTTTGGATAGAGCTGTTTAACCATAGTATATGTGATTTCTGGGTTTTCACAATCTCTAGGTATGGTAATGGGCCCTTTTGTCATTGAGAGGAGGGTAAATATATATGAACCTGTCTGACAAGATGTTGGCAATGTCAGTCATGTATATGTATTCATTTACACTTTGCACTGACTCAGAACATATATGAGTTTACATTGATATTTATGACAGAGCGAAATAAAGCTTCATGGTTCTCTATGGACTCTTTGGCAATATTTTTGCCAGAACATGGCTTGGATAATGTTAGGAGTGCTCATTGTTTCTTGATGATACTGATAGGAGATTTATTGATCTTCTTTGGATTTTCACTTCCTTTGAACAACTTAAGTACTTGTAGTAAATAGTTCGATTATGACAGGGGTCCAATATATTATATGGGTCTGTTTTCATATCACTGTGTGGGCAAGGCAGGATTGGTGAATAGTGGCAAGTGTCTGGATTAAGAACTGCAACTGCCAGATATGTGTGGCCCACTGCTGTACTAAGACATGGCCTAAGTGTGTGAGCATGCCCAGTATGACCTTTCAGTATGTTGCTGACTGAAATTTGCTAAATTTGATTAAGTGTGTGAGCATGCCCACTATGGGCATATATACTATATGTGTGTGAAAAATCAAGTTGGTTTTTACTTCAGGGCTCATTGACAGGAAGCACACTGTGCCTGCATACAGGGGGGACAGCTATTATTTGTACATTTCTACCCGGGGGGGGGGAGCACACCTGATTGTTACTGTGGGTGTACATAGGATGAGGGGTACACCTGACACTTATACACATTTGCTAGGCCTGCACTGCTATGTCAGGTACTCTATTTCAGTCTGTACAGTTGCCTATTGTACTGGCTTGAGGCATACCACTGTACTACAGACCTTAGCTTCCAATTACACACATATTAGTTTATGACTTCATAGCCTACCCAAACCACATCACACTGCCTGGCCTGCTGTTATCTGTCTGCATAGGCCTGGGGGGAGGTTACTCATATGCCTCTTCAGAGGGCATGATACAGCATTTGTTTGTGTTTGCGTTTGTCTACAATTGTCCTGCTGGCTGTGACTGTTAGGTATGTGACCCCCCCACAACTGGTATGTGTGAGTGACTTAAGTTGTGTCTGTGCAAGTAAAATGCTGCCATGGTTTAGTAGTTCAGTACTGTGTCTATAGTGCACAGTATCCCGAGTTCGAGCCATGTCACTGCTTTTTATTTTCCTGCTGGGCAGACCTGACTGGTTAAGGAACAGTAAGGCAGGTGTGAGCATGTTTACCTGACTTTGCTCAACTTTGCCTGACTTTGTCCAACTTTGCTCGACTTTGCCCAACATTGCCCAACTTTGCCCGACATTGCCCGATATTGCGCTGGTTAGTGCGGTGCACAGCTACACACAATTGTATTTAAATATGCTCAATACTGGTAAAATTTTCTTAGCAGTGCTTTATATTGCTTAAAATAGGGACTCATGCCTCAGGTGGTGCTGCAGGGCTGCCTATGTCGGATGCACATATTACACTCCCTATACATGTTTGAAAACAGGTAGTGTCAAGTTAGGCATCCCTTTTATTGTATGTGCGAGTCAGAGAGGTGTCATTTCCAGGGTTCCTACTGAGTCAGTGTATGTGCTATACATTGCCTCTTTGCCAAGGCCAGGGCATACTGGGTATGCCTCCTTCTGCCTACTGGGGCAGGCTCAGGTTGTTCCTCCTCTAAGTCACGCTGTGCCTGTGCAGGCCTTGGTAATAGTGGGGGGCTGTTTGGCCCTGCCCCATGTTGTTCCTGCTGCAGCTGTTTCCACAGGATCATATTCTGTAGCATGGTACATACCATGACAATTTGGTTACATGTAGTTGGTGAGTACTGCAAGGCTCCACCAGATGTGTCCAGGCACTGGAACTGTGACTTGAGCATCCCAAACACATGCTCAATTATGTTTCTTGTTTGTGCGTGTGCCTCATTATGGAGTTCTTGTTCGGGTGTGTGTGCATTTCTAATGGGTGTCATCAGCCATGGCTCCAGTGCGTATCCAGCATCCCACACTAGGTGACCATCAGGGATGTCCCCATTGGCAAATCTCTGGTACAGCTGCATCAGATGCCAGATGTGGGAATCGTGATAGCTTCCAGGGCAGCCAGCACACACATTCATTATTATACCCTGGGCATCGCACATGACCTGGCAGTTGATGGAGGGGAAGCCCTTGTGGTTGATGTAGACCCTACCCCAGGTGGTGCTTTGTTGTGTATGTGCATGCACGCTATTGCACCCACTACCTCAGGGTATTCTGCTATTTGGTGGAAAAGACGCATATTGCTGGCCAATGCCTCACAGAAATTGGGGAAATATACGTGCTCACCGACATGTGCTGACATGGCATCCAGGAACTGGTGCAGTACCCTGGATGCTGATGCCTGTGAAATCCCCATCATATCACCAGTTGGTCTCTGAAAGGTACCTGTAGCTTGTATTCTTAGGCCAACACATACCTTGGTATCCACTGGGATGGGTTCCCCTCTGTTGGTTCTATGTGTGAGGCGTGGCTGGCACAGTTCAACAATTTGCTGCAGGAGGTCTCTATCCACCCTATAGTGCTCCACTATCTCCAGCTCATGTAGCCACTGGTAGGTTACCCTGGGTCTGTACACTCTTCTCCATCTCCTCACTGTGGGTTGCTCAGCAGCATTCACAACATCACCACCCTCAACACCTTGCACATGTTGGCTTTTGATAGCAAGAGCAGCCCCTAACATTTTGTCTGACTTTAAAGGTTTTAAGCTTTCCCTCTTTGTATACTGCAGTGTTGCAGAGTTCTTGGGAAAAAACAGGGAAGAATGGTGTTTGCAGAGTTTAAAGTGCTGGGCTGGGCTAGTCTGCTGCCTGTGTAATTGGCTGATTCTGATATATTTCACCTGGCAGCTCTGCTAGTTCTCCTTGGTTAACTTCCTACTACTTCTTTTCCTTCCTTTTCCCTATCTGTTTCCACTGGGGCAGCACCGCGCAAACGAGCGCACATGCGCGCACACGCTGTGTGCACATTTGCAAGAAATTTCAGATATTTTCATGATGTGCACATTTGGTTGCTGGTTTTCAAAAAGGACAACTGTAGACAGGCCTCTTGCAATCCTGAGCAACTCAGGGTAAACACAAGACACTGTGCTCCAATTAGCTTACAGCCTTTCTGACAAAGACACCCTCATGATGTTACCTATATTCTACTCTACTACTCACCTACACCTACACTTACACTCCTGGGACATGGCTCACATGCTGGGGAAAATTGGGATTCACTATCCTTATCCTCATTTGCATAGGATTGCCTACTAATGCATGGTTACATCTCTCACACTGAGCCCCCCCCCCCCTTAGCAACCAGTACTCAGTGGCCATGCTGTCTTCAGCCTGCCATTCACTTGCATGGCAGGATAAGCCTTTTAGTGAAAATGGCTATTTTTGGCTATTTTTAAATTATTTTCTTGTTTTTTAAAGCACTGCATGTTTGCGCGGTGCTGCGCTATGCTTAAACATCGTAGATCGGGGGAAAAAAAGTTAGATTTTAATAATTTTAAACATTTATAAATGCCAATGGCCTTATATGTGGCCATTGGCATGCTTCCTCAACTGTATGCATCCTTATTTGGAATTGTCATAGCTCCGTTTAGCTATTTGCAGAACCAACGGAGTACATTTCTGCAGAAAACACTAATCTTCCACGGACAGGTTAGTGTTTCCTGGATTGCAAATTTACCTCATTTGCATAGCTTTCAGCAGCAAATGAGGTAATTTGCATACCATGACGCTGTCCATGCAAGAGTAGCTTTAGCAGCTCTCGTGCATGCCCCTGCTGGCTGTACCTGGATCACACAGCAGACATATTGCCTCCGTGAGCTCCTACACTCTTCTTGCACTCCATGCAAGCTTTTATAAATCCGACCCAGTGTTGTAGGAAAAGAATTTAAACATACATTCCTTTAAGTTAAAATGAAAGCAAAGTAATAGTTTTAGAGCACTTTCTGTAAATGTGAATAGTATGAATATAATACTGAGGACAGGAGTTTTGGAATAGTGTCAATGTTGTGTTAGAGAATGTAAGTTTTTTAACAAATGAAGAAAAATTGCAAATAGAAAAAAATTGGGATAAATATAATATGGAATTTAGGAAATAATAGTTATTCCAGAACAATGCTTATGTAAAAGGGGAGTGAAGAGTTTGGATGCAACACTGGTAAGGATATGAAGGTTAATGACTGTGGATGTGAGATGGAAAGAAAGTGTAAATGATTATAGAATTATATGCTTTTGGTACCTGTAAGGAAAATGAATATTTCTTTCAGCATATTTTAGATTATTTAGTGGTGAATATGAATATAATAACAAGAGATTTTAACTTTGATATAAGATGGAAACTTAAAAAGAAATGGAATGATGTAAGAAAAATATAATAAGTTATGAGATGTGGTAAGTTAGTTTGGAAAAGAAGTCAGTGGACATATAGAAGGGGTATTGTATCTGAAATTGATTATTTTTTATCAGAATGTTTAAGTATAGCAAAGGTACAACAGTTGCAACAGGGTTTTCAGATGATTAGCCATATGGATGGGGTGATTAAAGGTAAGGAATATATCAGAATAGGGGAAGGGCTTAAAAGGATAAATGAGAAATTATGGAATGAAAGTGAGAAAAATATTTGTTATGGAAAGATCATATAACTAAGTATTTATATATATATATATATATATATATATATATATATATATATATATATATATATATATATATATATATATATTCAACAGCAGAATGATGTAAGAAAGGAAGAAAAAGAAAAACAAGGAGGAATGTGTAAGGATGCGTTAGAGGATTTAGACAATAATGCAAGAGAATAATATGCTAAAGAAAAAGAAATATACAAAAGAAATGAAGAACAGATTAAGACATTGTTTAAACAAATATTTTCAATGAAAAAGAGGAGTGGAATCTGCATATTTGGGTAAAATAACAAAGGAGGGTAGTATGAGGTAAATGCATATAAAAGCATAGGCAAATACAAAAACAAATTGAGTATCACAGTACAGTATGTGGAAAATACGTATTAAGGGTAAGAAAGAAAATAACAGAATATGGTATATAAAAAAATAATTCAGGACCAGTTAAGGAAGAATATGAAAGGAAATTGTATTGTGAGAGATAGAGAGGTACTTAGAAAGATGAATGTAGATTCAGTTTCAGGTCCAGATGGAATAGAATAAGAAATACATAAGCATTTAATGTATTGGCAAAGAGTATGTTTTGAATGAATGGCTAAATGAAGGTTTTGCTTAAAACAATTATGTAGTGGGCTAATAAATGTTATATTGAAGAAAGACAAAAATAAACTGGAGACCAGTTATATTAAATACACATTAAAGATTTTCATGAAAATAACACAAAAAAGAATGGAAAGTAAAATGACTGATGTTATGGAAGAAAGTGCATATGGAATAAAGGCGAATGGGTGCAACAATTATTAATGAATTTGAGAGGAAATTGTGGATTGGATAATATTATAAAAGGAAGAGAGGATGTGAAAGATATAGTAGTAATAAAGTGTTTGATACACTAAAACATGATGTTTTATGGGAAGTGATAGAAAAATTTGGTAAAAGTAATAACATTAAGAAAAGTCATATGTCATCATCTGAAAATAATAAGGTAAGAATGGTAGTGAATGCATGGTTAGCTAAAGAAATATGAATTTGGTATAAGGCAAGTATGTCCACTGAGTGGTATATTTACTTCAGTTATGAATGTGATAGTGAGTAAGATGGGTTTTAAAAAGAAAGATGCTAGGTATGTGATGCAAAAAGAGGTGATTATTCCACTACTTTTTTCATATGCAGATGATATTATAATTGCCTGGCATAAAATATGAATGAGAAAGAAAAAGCTAAAGGAGGGCTGGCAGTTGGTGTGCAGGATTAAGGCCGTTACTGTACAGTAGTCAGGTTCAAAGTTTGACTCTGGACAAAGTCACTAAACTTGACAGTGCCCCTAACTTGGACATTTTTTAAACACGCAAATGCACACACCATTGACACTCTGCATATCCACTAACTTGCCAGAAGTTATTTGTGCTCTGCATATCCAAATCAGCTGTTCATAATCTCTGATCTGCTGCTCAGGCAACTACTCTGCATATCCATATCCCATTCTGCAGCTGAACCAAGCAAGCACTCTGCATATCTAAATCTGTCAAGTTGTTCATAATTTACTGGTACATCCCTGATGCTGTCTTTGTGTCTCTCACAGATACAGCTTGACTGTCTTCTCTCTGATTTGTTTGTGTGTTGGATGTGCCGATGCAATCTCCTATTTGTTTATACATCTGGAGACTTTTTCTTCAACCAGTTTAATTTTCAAACTGAGCAGAGCACATATTTTCATTTTCTTTTTTTCAAAGAAGAAACAGAGCATTTTTTTAGCAAGAGCCATTCCCCTCTAGCAGCACTGGGCCCTAGGCAGCTGCCTAGCTTGCATGGTGCTAGATCTGGGTCAGAATAGGAGCAAAGCCTTTGCAGAAGTAGAGGCATTATATGACTATAAACTGATTCTCTCTCTTATTTGCCTCCCTAATTACCCTGTCATAGCATTTTATATTTAGCTAGCTGGAACCCATGAGAGTTTGCCATACAGATGTGGATTAAAAATACTGACAGAGTTTTCCTCATTGTCTGTGTCATGAATTTCCCTATTACTGAGGACAAAAAGGTACTGATATACTGATCTATTATTACAGTGGTGTTTTTGCTATGGAATGCAACAAATATGGTTCAATTCATTCCTTACCTATCACAACCTCTGTAAAGGAGCATTAGAAACTCTGAAGCTATCTTTCAGCACTTGTAGTATTTTTTTTAATTACTGGCATACTGTATGTTTTATCTGATCCTTGTATTCTCAGTGTCAACAACTATTTCTTCACTTTGCTATGTTCTGTTGCTATATCCATGTATGCAGGCATCCATCCATTTTTCTTTCATTACAATACTTCTCTCTGTATGCCTGCATTCTGCCCACTTGGAAAGTATATGCACATGACACAGAATCTCTGCCATTTTCCTTTCTTTCACATCTTTCTTGCTCATCTATTTGTCTGAACTCAGATTTCACTAAAGTTTCCACTGATTCTAAAACAACTGCTAATATCCATTCCATACAAATTCAGTACTAACTTCATTTCTCATACCCATCCAAATATCCACCGCCTCCACCAAAAATCTCATCCATGTCAACATAATCATTTTGCGTTTAGGTGCCAACAGTTCATTCCCCGGTGCTAACGTAATATGTAAATACAATATACAGTATGTACTGAAAAATATAGTAGAACCAAACCACGGCCAGTATCCAGAAAAAATAAACTTTTAATGGTGAGCACTTTCACGACAAGTTTTGCCGCTTCATCAGAGAGCACAACATCTATTTACTTTGGTATTTAAAATATATTCCAACCAATAGGACAGAAGCAGCTGAATTAGAATGGATAATTAGGATGAGAGCTACAATGGGGAAGGAGCTCAATGATAAGGCTTCCATAAAGCCAGTTTTACAGGTAAGGAACTTAGTAAGATGACAATTTGTATCTATGATTTTAAATTTTAATTGTCTTGTTAATGCTTTTAATTGATTAACTACATAGGGGGTTTTATTGGTTTCTTTTTTTCTGGATACTGGCTGTGGTTTGCTTCTACTATATTTTTCAGTACATTGGCTTTTATTGTTTGGTGGAACCATTTGCCCGCACCACATTCTGTTTACGCTTTGTTACAATATACAGTATCCATGTTACACTTCATACTGGTTATATGACTCACAAATATAGCTAGTTCCACTTGGAAATAGTGTTTCCTTTAAAGGAAAACATTTAGTGTGCATATCACATTGTATAGATTCATTACCTAAATGACAACTTCAAGCAAAATGTTCAAGTTTATTGCAATTGAAGCATTTTATGTTGGCAATGTTATCCTGAGTTTCCAACCTTTTCCTGGTCTTCATTTTAAAGTTTGCAGGATATCTTCCATCCCAGTCTCTTACACAGATATTAGACTTACCATAGTTCTTGGGTAAATGGAGTGTAGCCAGATTCTGTTCAGGGCTATGTGATAATTTAGTGGCTACCAAATATCTTTCCACTTTCATCAAGTTGTTCCACAGTGGTGGAATTTCCTCGTGTCACCCACCATCGTGTAACAGCAGGCAGGGCTCTCAAGGGCCAGTCAAGAATGATTACCTCTACTGCCTTCTGAGTGCTGTTGACTTCTGGTTACCACTTAGATAGATGAATAAGGTCAAACAGTGGTGAACTAAGTATCTTCAGATTCTGGCACAAAATCTTTAGGCCCTTGCAACAAGTGTCATATTGCTGCGCGTTAGTATTTCTTCTTTTAGTTGGTTATAATTAGCTCTGCGAAAGTCTTGAGCATAGAAAGGCTCTTGTACTTCCACAGGAAGAAATGTAGCAACAACTGTGCAACACTCAGTTTTAGGCCAGCTCTCATGCTCAGTAACACTTTCAACTGTTAGGTGAAAGACTTCTGTGTCATCATTTCCACTCTTCTGTAAGAAGGAATTGACCTTAATATGATACACTCCTGTTGATGCAGCTACCCACATTACACTGGAATCTCCTGCAAGTGGAGACTGGATTTCTCCATAAGATTTATAATTTCTTGCGGGGCTAAGGATACTGTGTTGGAGTGCAAAAGTATTCTTCTGAAGAGCTTCCATGCTTTCATGCATTCATCAGTGTCAGTACTGCAGTAGCCTTTAGCTATATGGGTTATGTATGTCCCTTCCAGGATATAACAGCCATCCAGTCTTCCAAAGTCTGTGCACCCCCCCCCACACACACACACACACACACACGCAGGTGATCAGGCTGCTGAATTATGAGTTCCAAAGGAAAAAAAAAAACAGCAGCCTAAACATCAACACATGCAGAAGGTTTCAGAGGCTCAACATTTAGCTTTGATCTTCCTTTGATCAAAGATAAGTGCCCTTTGGGGATCCCAAAAGCGCTCTTGTTTGAATTATCTTATTTCTGACTAAACTGGTACAATTTTTCTATAAGAATACTAGCATTTTACTGTGTTTATTATTTTGCCATAAACATCTTATCAACGGGTGTGCAGCAAAACCAGATGCAACACACACAAAAAGATAGCATTGCCAAATTACGATGAGATTAGCTAAATAATTACCATGATTAATTACAATGATTAAAAAATAGACTCCTATACTTATAACAATATCTAACATAAGTTTGTTTAACAGGTCTTTTCTACATGCTGCTGGTCATGGGTCTTATTTTGGCATTAACTTATTACAGACGAGTATGCCTGTAGGTGTTTCTGCAGTTAACGTCTCTAGGCATCAAATATTGCTTGTTCATATTTGCATTAATAATTCCAAAACAATGTTACATATAAAGTATCAGAAGATTTAATCTTAACGCATACATGATGGCAAACACAACTGTACTGATATTTGTCCTCTGTCTAATGCAGCTAAAGAGATATTGAATTTTATTTGTATACTATTTATTTGTATTATAATAATTTTCATATTTCTTTAAATACCTCAACATTCAGATAATACAGACAGAACTGTATAGCCTCATATGAAAGTTCACAGCTGTATGAAGAAAATCCTGCTGTCAGTATGTGCTTTCTTTGATAGTTATGAGATCATAAGTTGTTTATACAATTACAAAATTAATATTCACTTCCTTTATTTTGGCTTATAAAATCAAGTTTAAAGCATTGAACTGAATGAATGCTAGTAATATAAAGATTAATTTATCCTGAATCGTTTACCATTTACAGTTTTCTAGTAACATGGTTCCAGAGATATGAATATTTGTTTGAACTGTAAGGTGATAACTTCATTTTCGAGTTATAAAGATACACACTCAAACAAGCTTTACAAGAAGGAATGAGTTATACAGCAGTCATGTAAAATAAAACATATTAATTAAACATCAAGTACAAAATACCATCTGTAAACATCCTTTTGCAAAAGCTTAAACGCCTCTATTTAGATAGACAGTTTCATGCCCAAACAATTCAAATTATCTACTGGATGTCTTATGTGTTTTTCTTGCAATCCTGTCAGTAATCTATGATACTTCCTAAAATTACCAGCCTAGCCAGTTACACAATTGCATTGATGGGGTGTTCCAGTTAAATGACAGATATAAACATGTTATGGAAATTTCAAATAGCCATATCTTCTGAGATTAGTGCAGGTCAATATTTTGCAGATAAATTGCAAGAATACAAATACTTGCTATACATTGGAATGACAGTTTAATCACCTTGCTAACCCATTCAACCACTACATTCCAGATTGGAGGTATGGAATTAAGTACCCAAAACATGTTATAGACATCTGCACCTTTGCATGACAAGCTAGACATGTGTCTATGGAGGCAAAACCTTTGCTCATCTCTTTGCTGGTGTCCCATATCCCCCCATATAGAAGCCTTGTTTGTTGATCTAGTAGCCATGGATAGGGGCAGGTGTCTGTAAAAGCAAAAGTTGAAAAGGGTTGCTATTGTCACTCCCTGCCAGTGTAAAGGATTTCCCATATTTATTCTGTAGATATCTAACCCTTCCTCTGTATTCCTTAATAAGGAGCCAGTATGTGTGATAGGTGCAATTCCATCCCTACTGTCCACTGCCCCATCTTCCTCTATCAGCATTGCCTCCATGAGGCCACTCTGGGACTTGAGCTTCTTTGCATAAGGGGTATGAAAAAAGTATGACAGATATGTAGGTATTTCCAAAAGTGGTGAGGAGGCCTTATTCTGTTTGCATTTGTTCAAAAGATTTAAACCAAAGCCTCTTGCCATTGAGTTAGCTAAGTTTTCTTATCTCAAAATCCCTGGCACCATCCAATTTTTCCACCATAACCTGGTAACATCTATTTTAAAGTGAGGACTGCCAATTATTGAGTGCATGATAGTTATTGAAGAGCTTGTAGAGGGCTTTCTTGGACATTTGCAGTGTCTACCATCTTTTCAGTTGTACAGGGAAGTGGAATGGTACCATAAGAGTGCCTAGTGGGTGGTGCTGTCCAACAGTTTGGGGTCTACTTCATTCCAAAGAGAGGCTCCTGGTGTTGAGTAGATGAATAAGGTTGGCAGGCTGTAGTATATGCCATATTCACTATATCTACACGTGAACACTTTAGTGACAACTTAACTTCCAACCAACTTTTCCATCTGTGCATACACGTAAGAGGCTAGGAAAACAAAAACTACTAGAGAGCCCTTACCAAAATGATGGGCTCAGTCAGTGCCTCAGTCACTGGTGTATGACTCTGTAGAGGCCATAATTTGTCCCTCAAACTCTCACTGATTTCCCCTGGGACCATCTGCTGTAGTCCCTACCACCACCATGGACTGGGGGTTAGCCACATCCTCTGGGGCTATATCAGTGTCCATTCCAGCCATGGAAGTACCAGTTTGGTCATGGGAGTTTCTCCAAGAGGTTCTTTACCAGGTTGAAGTGTCTTTTTTTAAGTTAGTCTCTTTCTGGGGATGTTCCTAGGAAAAGGAAACAAAATAGTCAAACATAATTCCTTCTGCTAACAGTTTTTCCTTTTGATGTGGTTTAATTTCTTTGGCTAAGCATTTATTGCAGACTTTCAGTCATGTTAAACAGGTTAATATAAGTGTTACACATTATTTTTTGTCATTTCCTCTGGATCGCATATCAGATTCTGATAAGGACTGAGACATGGCTTCATCTATGTTTCTGTCCCATGTTCCAGATTTTGATTCTGAGGAGAGTGTTTCCCCATTTTCTTCTGTAGAGGAATTTTCTTTTGCTGAGTTTGTATCCAGAATGAATAATTTATTTCATTGGGAAAAGTGGATGTTCCCCTTATTTAAGTAGATGATATGATATGTTGCAAGTAGATATGCCACACTCTACTCCTATAGTCAAACTTCAGTCCCTAAAAAGGTAAACAGACTTTATGAAGTTCCTGTCCAACTACTAAGGTCAGTTCTAATCCTTCCTCTTCTGACAAGGACGGTAAAGCTTTTGACAAGTTAGGGTAGAGAGCTTTTTCTTCTGCTATAGCCTATAGAATTTTGAACTACCAAGCTCATATTGAAGTAGTCGCGGGCATGTATTGACAGTTTGAGAAATGTGTCTGCACTTGGCCCTCAGAAGGTAGGTCCTTTCTGAATCCTGTTACTCTTTCTCAGGAGTCTAAACATTCTTTAAAGTGTGTGTATGATTGCACTGATTCTGTGTCCAGAGCTGCAGCTACTGCTACTGTGATGAGACATTTTTCCTGGATATGTAATCAAAAGATCTGATGTCTATTTTTGTCCGCTTCAACATATGAGTTGTCAGATCTGATCTCAGCACCATCTCTGAAGGTTCATGGAACCAGGTTTCTGATTCCTCCCCTGCCCGTAATTCCCTGCACTCTACCTTGGTCCCTCAGTTCTTGTTTTCTGCCTGAAGTATCAGGCTTGTTTTTTGGATGAAGGCTCTTCTTCCCACAGTGTATCTTTTTTGGGACATTTTATAAACTCCTCTCTTACTTTTTTCCATTTTATAGTTCTTTACTTTTTAGGCTAAATTAATGAGCCTAGCATTGCGGACTGGAGGTCTGCTGTGGTGACCAGTAACCGGGAAAAGCCAAAAGAACAACAACTTTTTGGGCTAAGTTGTTTATCAGAAAAAAAAATGGTTATAGGGTTAGGCTAGGCCTTAGTATAGTGGTTACTTAGTGGTTACTTTCCTGTTTTATAGTTGGTAGCTAACTTCCTCAGATTTTTGTGATGCGGTGTGTGTGTGTGTGTGTGTGTGTGTGTGTGTGTGTGTGTGTGTGTGTGTGTGTGTGTGTGTGTGCACATGCACATGTGTGTGTCTTAGTATTCATTCAGTTTGGATTATTTATGCTGTTACTTTCCTTTTTGGACAAGATGCCAGATGGTCAGAAGTTTAAGTTTAAGAAATGTGCTGAATGTGACCACAAAGTTTCCCCTAAATATCCTCAGTCTTTCTGTGATCACTATTTGGGCACTGCTTATCTTGACGCCGACTGCAATGCCTGTACCTCTTTTGGTACTAGGGGCCTTCAAACTCAGAGAGAAAAGTTAATAGTTTAAGTTCTCCTCCCTATGTAGGGTCTTCCCTTTCTGTTACTTCATCATCATTCACTGCCACTTCATCTCCATTCAAGAAACAGAATATGACAAGGATTAAGGAAAAAGGCAAGGGTAATGAGAAAGAGGTTGTAGAAGAAGAGAGAAAGAAAAAATAGAAAAAGAAAAAGAAAAGCTTGACTCCTCCAAGAAGTGGTTTCTGGATCCCACTGCTTCAGCTTGTCCAGATCCTAACATTCCAAGAAGGTTGAATCCATCATCACCTCAGACACTCCCTCCTCTCCCCAGCTCTAGTTTTCTCCAGAGCCTATAAATCCGAGGTTGCACTCTCCTATCTTACAAAAGTGATTTTTGAGACCACCCTTGGTGGATTTTTCAGTTTGGTCATCCAGAAGCCTTACTGTGCAAGATGTCAATAGATTGATGCAGAAATTCTTTAACACAAATTTAGCTTGGGGTTCACTTGGTGCTATCAACCTGAACACTAAGTACTGGTCCAGAAAACCCCTTCTTCCTTCTCTAGTACCAGTCCATCCATCAGATCCAATTGTCATGGAGCCAACCTACCTTTGTTGAAACTGACAGGGCTTGCTACTTTGAATCCTATGATATTCCTGTCTCTTTTGACTCCGAGACCCTTGCATCAGGAAAAGTCTCAGAGCTGAACCGTCAGTGCTGGGACACATGGGGATTGGTGTAGTCCAAAATTATTGGAGCAGTCTCTCCCTCTCAGGGCTTCATCCCATGACACCTCAGGTCTGAGGTTAGTCTCAGGGCCAAGGATCATTGGGACTGAGGGGTTCCCTTTTGCTTTGGGCAAGAGGAGTTCCCCCTCAGGTCTGAAGGTGGCTTCAGTGTTCAAGCTCTTTGAAACATTTCTGGCTGTGCTAAGAGAAAAGGCATTACCATTCAACTTGGCTGCAACCCAGCGTCAAGAGGATTTTGATTCTTCCCATCTTTCTATCTGACAGGGACAGTCAGCAGCATAGATTCCAAGATGGCTCACTCCTCAAATTATCAGTCTGATTCTAATCCTTCTGATCACCCACCACTTCAGGTTCACAGAAAACAGGCGTGCAAACAGAAGCACATAGACTCATCCCTGGATTTATTTGAAGGAGGTGCAGATTTGGATGAAGGTGAGGGATCTCCAGATCTTTCTTGGAAGACATAACCTTTGGTGAGATCCTGGAATTGATGAAACAATGAGGGGGATGGTCCACAGATGCACTCTTACCAGACAAGATTGATTTCTTGGAGGTCTTTTGCACCAAGTCTTGCTCCCTGTATAGGCTGGCTATGATGGCTTGGGTGTTGTCTCTCTAGCACTGTATAAACCCCTAAGCATATTATGTATAGTCAGAGTAAAATGTACTGGCAGACAAGCTGAGCAGGACCAGGTCAAACCCTCATGAATGAAAATTGAATGAAGGGATCTTCTATGAATGGATCTAGTTGTGGGGACCATCTGAAATAGCCCTGCTTCCCTCCTTTCAAAGCAAACAATTAAGTAAATTCTGTACCAAAATTCTTTGCAGACAGGCCTGGAAAGCATATGGATTTTCATTCCTGTGATCTGCAATGCTCTTGTATGCATTTCTAGCATTTCCATTGATATCCATGGTCATTCTGAAGATTCAGAAGGAATCTCCAAAAATTATAGTGGTGACTTGTCACTGACATAGGTCTTCCCTTCTTATGGAGCTTGCCACAAGCTTCTTCACAGATTGGATCTATTCAGACAAGACAGAAGGAGTTTGATTCACCAGTCTCAAACAACTTGAACTGACAGACTGGGTGATTGAATTTTAATATCTTTTAGGCACCTTTTTCAAGAGGATATGCAGCAGGTACTAAAGGGGGCAAAAATCCTGCTACTATAAAATCTTTTGTTAACATTGGAGACTGTTTTCTGGTTAGTGCTTCACATATAACTAGGACCGTATCCAGAATTATTACATCAGATTCTCAGACATTTGTGTGCGTTACTATTCTATGGCTTGTTTCCTCTTTCGGCAAGGGGTATATCATCTTCCTCTTAATTTCAGACTTTGCTTAATCTATTCAAAATAGGTATTTTTTTTTTGTTAAACTAACTGGTTTATTGCCCTGACATCAGCAACAGAAGATTTGAATTGCAACTATTCATGAGCATTAACACTTACTTTTTCATGTATATTTGATTATCTGTAGAAAAAATCCCTCATATCCATCCTTACTACTTTCAGAGTGTACCTTGCTTCTGGACATCTACCTCCCTCCTTAATCTCAGAATCAGAATGACAGGGAGAATAAATTCTATGTAGTCTGGTCATGCTTTTGCAACTCAAGTATTATCTTGTTAGTACTACATCCTTTAGGAAAGATATACAGCTGTGGAATTCCTAGTATGGGACTGGAAAAGGACAACCTGTTTCAGTTTAGACAGCTCCAGTCTGTTGTTTAATATCTTTCTTTCCTTATTCCTACTAGTAAAACATTTCCAGGCAGGAGTAATGTACATTCTAATAGATCCTTGTTCTCTTTAATGACATTTGTAAAGGGTGGCTCCTAGAAGCATTCTAGAGGCAACTACATGGTCCTCTATATATACTTTTACAAAGCGTTATATACTAGATTTGTTTTTTTTAGTCTAGGAATGACTTTGTTACTGCAACAATGAGAATGATGGATATAGTACAGTTGTGTAGGTTGCACTTAACAGTAGATGTTTGAATTTCTCACTGCTATAGTAGGCATATCCACCACACATCCCATTTCTACTGTGTATAGTTAGTTGTTGGGGTAAAAAGTTATATGTTTATATTTTTCATGGGATTTCAGGAAGAGTTATCTTTTAGGTATATCTAAAGTTCACAAGGACATTAGGTGCCCACCCTACTGCTTAATTGTTTCTGCTAACAACTCTAAAACTTTAGCAGTCTATTGATCACATTTTAAAGGAGTTGCTTTAATCAGTAGATCATATTTTAAATGACTCCTGGGATTTTATTTCTAAGATCAAGATGCATTTTTTCTTTTAGCAACTCCATTAGTTTCTCTCCAGTGGATGTCATAGATCTTTTTACCTTTATACCCCATCAAATGGGTTTAGAGTTGTTTCATGAGGCCTTTACCGAATTGACTCAATTAGATGACCCAGCCATTAATTCCATCACGGAACTGGTGGAACTTATCTTACTTAACAATTTTGTGGTGTTTGAAAGTGAATACTACAGGCAGGTGAAGAGCATGGCTATGGGTGCATGTTGTGCACCCTTATACGCAAACCTAATTTTGTATAGCTGTGAAAAGATTTTTGTTCTGGGAGGCTCATTTGCTGACCATTGGCATATTTATTTGTGATATGTGGATGATATTTTTATTTTATGGAAGGGTCAGGATACTAATGTGCATTTCAGTTTCCTTTGTTATATTAGTAACTCCTCACCCTTTTTGACTTTTACAGGCCACCACACTCATTACTCTATAGATTACTTAGATGTGACAGTTTTTAAGAATTCCACTCAAGGCTGTTTTGGGTCAAAAATTTATAGAAAACCCACTTTTTTAACAGCTAACTTGACTATCATATCTGTCATCCAAATCATATCAAAAGGAATATTTTTAAATGCCAACTTGTCAAGGCAGCCCATATGTGTTCTGATTTTCATCTGTTTATGGAGGAAGTTGATTTTTAACCAAGATGCTGTTAGACAGAGGATACCCCTCAGACTTGTTGAAGTCTATCTGCAGTGAAGTTACACATTATTGGGGTACTAGATATACCCCATTGTTAGGACAAACTATTTTTTTATCTTCTTGATAAAAAGACACCATTATCTAATGTTTCACACTCTAGTAATAACCTAGAGTGCTCTTGTGAAAAATGCAAATTATATTATCATCAAATATCGGAGTATTTTTAAGACTGATGACTGCATTTTTAAGACTCTTGGTACATCTCCTTCTTTTGTATTCAAAATGGGCAAGAACTTTAAGCAGTTATCAGGGTGTCAACACAACAGTTTTATAAAGGCAGTACACAAGTGTACGAGGAACTGTGGTGCATACCACCAATGTAGTTCCATCCTTGAGGGAACAGAAATGTGGTGGGAACCCCCCCCATAGGATAATCTTGGATGAAGGCAATTGTGGTACAAGAGTGTTATTTATATAGCTATCTGCCAAAAATGTTTTTATTACTATGTGGGTAAAACAAAGCTACAATTTCATAAAAGGATATACAAGCACTTGTATGTTATTAGCAAAGGCAACACTAATAATTCACTATGTTCCCATACCCAAATGTGATAATTTCACAAAGTTTCTTTTTGGGATTATAGAAATTGTGCCAATGGATATCAGTAAAGGATTTTGGGAAACAAAATTAGAAATGAGGGAGTTGGTATGGCAGTTAAAACTGAATGCCTCCAAAAACAAAGGGTTAAATGAACACATTTCTATTGCCCCATCTTAAAATACAAAGCTGCTCAACTATAAACATATTTGTTATTAACAGCTACATTCGTTCTACATTCAATAAGGTTTTATTTTAATATTCCTTAAGATTTTTATATTACACTTTTATACTGTGTTTTTAAATTGTTTTACAATTTTATACTATAACAGTGGACTACTCTTTTCCTTGCAGTGTTCCTTTTATTAAACTGATTTTAATTAATTGGATTGAACCATGTGACTATTTTTTGTCTGATTAAATGATGGTAATGTTATTCCCAAAATGGTTCTGGTGAAGTCCTGCATATTGAGGATGACAGCAATTACCCATTTTATTTATTTCTTATGTAAAATAAATTTCACTTCTCTATTTCCTCATGGTTGTTTAAGCATTTTCTGAGTTTGAGCTGAATTTGGGGGTCTATATTATGTGATCGAAGTGTCTCTTCTTCGAACACATAATAATCAACACATATACAGTGAACTCTGTAAACCACGAATGGCCATGTCCACAAATATTTTCCTCGGGAAAAATTCATTTGGCTGTTATCGAGAATTGCCCTTTTCTTCAATGTAGAGCGATCTCAGAGTTGGTATATTTAGTTTGGGGGGTGTGGGGGGGCACAGCCCCCACATTGAGTGGTGTGGTGGGGCAAAGGCCCCCTCCTGATTAGTGTTTTAAAGTTTGTTTTTTATTTTATGGCCACACAAATTTTTTCCCGAGGAAAAAATACGCGGACATGGCTGTTTGCAGTTTACACCATTTGGCTGTTATCGAGAATTGCCCTTTTCTTCAATGTAGAGCGATCTCAGAGTTGGTATATTTAGTTTGGGGGGTGTGGGGGGGCACAGCCCCCACATTGAGTGGTGTGGTGGGGCAAAGGCCCCCTCTTGATTAGTGTTTTAAAGTTTGTTTTTTATTTTATGGCCACACAAATTTTTTCCCAAGGAAAAAATACGCAGACATGGCTGTTTGCAGTTTACACCATTCGCTGTATATGTGTTGATTATTATGTGTTCGAAAAAGAGACTCTTCGATCACATAATATAGACCTGAATTTGGATGTTGCATGTTCATTTGCTTTAACTTTACACAGAGGAACTTCTGTTTTGTGGTCCCCTGTGTCAGTTCAGTACTACGTGAGTCATTTGGTGTTATTTTACTTTTCTTAAAAAGGGCTGCACGGTCGCATGCTGCTTTGTTTTTCTGAAGCTTTTTCTTTTTGTTTGGGCAAGAAAATCCTGAAGCTTTCTACACTATGACTATTGACTTCCCTCCAAGGATGTGGGACCCAGAGCTTTTAGAAGACTGGTTGGTTGCTGTATCCTGTGCAAGATACAACCCAAATAGCCAAGGGCTGTAGCATTGAGGAATTTGAACATCTACTATTACAGTAAGTGCAGTTTACACACCTGTAATTTTTGTCTTAACAACCACCTAGAAATTTCAGGTCACACCAGATCAAGCCAAGATTTTCTATAGTATGCTACAGCTACAGCCTAGTGACATCCCAGACTGGATCCTTACTAACAGACTATCAAAATCCTGTCTCTCAGGCTCCCTCCCTGACACCCTCAGTGACCACCTTCCCATATTTATAATTAGACATCAAGTGAATCCACACACCAAGTGAATCCATTAACATCTTCCACCGTCCAAAAAATCCAGTATACAAAGAATTTCAAAACCCATAACTTCATAGCTGCACTTAATCAATGCATCTGGAGACCACTCTCATCTCTCCCCCTGGAAAGTCTTGTAGACTACTTCAATAACACTTTTCTAAACATTCTAAATCATCTTGCCCGTATCAGAAGCATCGGAACTAAAACCAAGTATAACCCCTGGCTGACTAGAGAAACCTGTCTACTACTACTAAAACAAAGCGATAAAGCATGGGACTTGTGGTGTCAAAATAAAACTCAAACTATAGACAGGCATACCAGGAACTAAGGAACAAAGCCAAAGAACAAATTAGGGCAGACAAAAGGAACCACTATATAGACATTCAAATCAAATACAAAAATAACCTGCAAACGTTCTAGGCTGCCATTAATAAACCATACAACCAGGAAAGATCAGTATTCCACCCCCAAACATTGACACCACCACCACCAGTAACAGTGCCATCCAATTCAACAAACACTTCACTAAATCCATCCTATCCCTCACCAAAAGCAGTTCTCCCACTTCACATCCAAACTTGTCTTACGTACCAGCAGACCAGAAAACCTCTTTTCCTTACAGCCTGTGCCAACTAGCACAAAATATATATATATATATATATATATATATATATATATATATATATATATATATACCTAAATATGCTTAAATCCACAACCATGGCTGCTGACAAATTACCTGCAGAATATCTAAAGATTGCAGCCAAAGCCATCTCTTACCGAGTCTCCATCCTTATTAACTGCTCTTTATCAGAACAACATGTTCCTTCTCTGTGGAAAATGTTCCATACAATACCACTCCACAAAGGAGGTAACTCTGTGGAACTATCTAATTACTGTCCAGTTGCCATTCTATCCCCCTTATCTAAAATCCTCAACTCCTAACTAATAAACTGCTAACCAACACCCAGCATGGATTCCATCTCAATCCCAGTACTACCACAGCCCTTATTAGCTTTACCAACACAGTAAAGTAACATCGAAACAATTGTAACCTAGTATCCACTGTTTCCCTACATCTTTCCAAGGCCTTCGATACTGTCTCCCATCCCAAACTCCTTTCTACTCTCGCAGATCTTAACCTGTGTTGGACGACACAGTGGTGCAGCGGTAGCATTGTCACCTCACAGCAAGAGGCTCTTTGGTTTGATTCTTGGCTCGGGTGCCTTCTGTGCAGAGTCTGCATGTCCTCCCTGCATTTCTGTGGGTTTCCTCTGGGTACTCCAGTTTCCTCCCACATCACAAAGAAATGCATCTGGAACATTTCTCCCTGGGCCGCTGCTGAAAATTGGCTTTGTTCCAAGTTGGACTTTCCTCGTAAACAAATGTTAAATAAATAAAAAATAAATAATCTAAACCACTCCACCTAGTGTGGTTTCAAGGCTATCTAACCAACTGCCAACAAGAGTAAAATAGAAAAACTCCTTATCTCCCCTCCTACCTTTCCACCAAGGATCCATTCTTGGACCTCTTCTTTTCAACATATTCACCAACCAACTCCACAAAGCTACCTGGCATGCCACTCTAGTTCAGTATGCCGATGACTCTACCCTAATCTGCTCTACCCCATCACTCCCTCAACTCCAGGAATTGACACAAGTCCTTTACCACTGTTGAAACCTGGTTAAATAACTCTCAACTAATACTTAACCCAATAAAACACAGCTAATGATATTCTATCCCACTAGAGCCTTAGACCCCATACCACCATTCACAATATTCTCAGCCAATAACACCCCATCACACCTATTCAACACACCAAACTTATAGGAGTTATCATAGACAACAACATGAAATTTGATATGCACATTGCACAGACAATAAAGATAGTCCATAAAAAAACTCAGAAACCTATATAGATGCAAAAAGTACCTCACCAATGACAGTAAAGCCACCATCACAAGAACCCAACTACTATGCACACTCATCTATGCCTCCCCATTACTCATCAACTTCAAGAAAGCAGACTTTAACAAACTAAACACCTGCTACAATAAAATAGCTAGGTTTGCTACTGGCTCACCATTCAGGACGTATCACTGCATAGCAATCAAGCAACTATCCTGGCTAGAATTGCCCAATCTGTTCACATATAACCAGCTTACAATACCCCACCAAATTCTATATTATCTCAATAAAGTTCCTGATCTTCAAGCTCTACTTAATATCTACTCCAACAAATGCCTATTAAGATCAACAAATAAAGCACTGGCAAAAGCAGCAATAGGTCTAGAGACTCCTTGTTTTCCATTTCTGTTGCAAAAGCATGTAATACCATCCCCATAGATATTAGGACCACTGAAAACAAAAATAATTTCAAAAACCTCCTCTGGTCCCGTTTACATAGTTCTTGGTTATGTAACTGTTCTGACCCTGGGTAGCTTCATTGAATTAGATCATATCATACCTTAACCTTCTATGAAAGATTGCAATGACTCCTTTCTATGCTCTTAATCAATGTGTGTTTACTGTACTAGCCACTGATGAATGTAACCAAATGACTGAACAAAATGTCCTTTCAACTGTATTGTTTATTGTAACATGCTGTGCACCTTGTATATTTACCTTTTGCTAATTTCTTGCCCTTGAAACTGCACTTTATTAACTTTTGAATCTGTGCTGTACTTTATTAACATATGTAATGTATTTACTGTATTGGCTGTACTAATCTTTGTGGAGCTTTTCTCCCGGGCCTTCACTGAAAATGGGATCCATGCCCAGTCGGACTTTCCCGGTAAACAAATAAATAGCAATGGACTTCATTAGAGTGGTTAAAGATCTTTCTTTTGATCACCATGTCTAGAAAATCCTCCTACCTTGCTCATCTTTTCTGTATGTATTTCATTTATATCACATGCAGACTTGATTCCTCCATACTTTTTGTTTATTCAGACTATCACTGAATGCAGTGTCCCTTTTAGAATGTACCTCACAAAGCACAAATTTTAAACAAATGTGTAAATGTGATGCTCTTGGAGCAGGTTTGTACATTTGTTGTAGAATGTTTATTTTTCACTTACCTGATGATGCAGGGATAAGTCCTACCAGGGCTATTACTTCTGGCTCCAAGTACCCAGGCATTTGGGTGTGACCTGCTTCTGGAACAGTGTCAGGTATGGAGTTGGCTGGGGTGATAACACCTGCCAAAGAGTAGCACAGTTGCCCTAAAGTGAGCTTAGGGAAGACAAATTCCTCCCATATAGTAGAAGTACTAATTTGAAAGACCCAAAATGTTTCTAACCATGAAGATTTTTTGACTATCTCACACGCCATTAAAGACTAAAAGCCGTACCCATTTACACTGTCTTATATAGACTACTGAGGGGAGATATCTCTTTTCAGCTATTCCCTGCTATTTTCAATGTCCTTCACCTTCACAGGATCAATGGTCTGTATAACACTCATGTCAAGGACTTCAACTTCCATTGAAAGAGCAACAGCACTGATAGCATAACAATCTTCTTACTAGAGTTAACTGATGCACTCTCAGTGCTAAGGAGACCTGTAGCTAAACTTTTCAGCGGCCCTTCAGCTATTAGCATACTTTGAATCTATAAAGTCTGCCCAGTTTTCCTTTGGCCAGGTGAGATACCATTTCAGTTTTGACTCCTTTCTTTTTCAAGCTATTTTATACTGCCACCAGGAAGTCTTTTTCTACTTAATTTTGCTTTTGCCCTTTTCTTCTTTCTTGGTCTCCTTCAATACATTTGAGACACACTGATATTTCTCCTTTTGGATCATTCCCTCTAAGGTTTTTCTACCAGTCCCCACTAGATGTCATTTTAATGACTACCCATAATAAGTACCCAACCCCTACTGCATTCCAGTTTCACCTACTAAATATACTCTTGCACTGGCCAGGAATCAAAATCATATGAGCTATTTAGATAGCCATTCCCCTACTTGATCTCTGTTAAAATATCGAACTGCCATATCATTGAACAGCAGTATATTGAAACACAGAAAATCAAACCGCCCTTCCAAAGAAAGGCCGGTATTTCTTGTGATCTGGTGTTTGTCCTTTCCCTAATGTGGAGCAATCTTTGAACTGGTATATATAATATGCACAGGGTGTGGGGGAGGGTGCAAGGGGACTTACCCCACTGCAAAAAAATAGTTTGTTGCTTTCTCAGCATTTCAGTAAAAAAACAGTTTGATATTCTGCTTTTCTGTATCCTGCCATTCAATATTATGACAATTCAATACTTCAGCAAAGACCTGTCTGCAACTCTAATGCAAATGCTAATCTTATGATGATATAACTAATTATTTACATGCAAATGAAAACTATCCATTTAGAACTCTCTATAAAACATTTCTCCACAGATATTCATTTTTAGGCTAAGCACTGATCGTGTGAAAAAAATCTGTTGAACTACATGAATAATCAAAGAAAAAGAACTGCAGAGTAATAAAGCATGTAAGGAACCAAAGCAGATGACACTTTTTATATGCTATGTTTTTTCTGTGTTATTTCTAATGTTGCATTTTGTATCTCTTTCATAAAACATTTCTGACTGACTGATTACACAGTAATGTATATATTAATCTAGCAGGTTTAAAATACAAAACTGAGGAAACTGTGGATGAAAATTGCTTTGAATTCTTTAGACAAATGAACATTATTAGTTGAGTGACTTATCAGTGATCTCACCATGAGTCCGACTTTCTCTAAAGTAGAACATTAACTGCATATCACATCACGTTATGCTGCCGTAGGAAATTTTTTTTCACTGTCAGAGCTTGATGTGAACTATAAAACCATTGTGAAATTTGAGGATAGATCTTTATTCTGTGGAAAGTCAGGTATGCAATAAACATGCAACATTCCTTTTACACGGAAGCGATAATGAATGTAATATGAGCCAATCCCTACAGTAGAAACTGGTACTGGTTTCAGTCTACAGTTATTAGAATACGTCAACCTGAGAACACAAATACTAGCTCTGTTTATTTTTTTTTTTTTTTGCCAACTGCACAGATATATGCACTTCTTGAAATCAAATGGCTAGCAGCCAAATCATTTCACATTGTGGGTTGCTTTTCCTATGTCAGTACAAATATAGTTAATAATCCCAGTACAACAAAATGCCAGCAGACAAAATACTGAAAAAAATATTGACACACACTAATGCTGACTTCTAAAAGTCCCAAACTCACATACTGACAAAACACAAACTACCAATGCCCCACATTAAGTTATTTTCAAATGAGACAGCTCCTCTCCTTTTGTTGTCAGGTTAAATAAAATAAATAAATAAAATGAAACAAGAAACAACCCTCAAAACCTGACAATAGCATCAGATATAACTTGTCCAAATAATGGTACTGTTAATGAAAGGGTTTTTCAGAAGGCAAGATACAGTGCTGGGGTTAAGGACAGGAATGAGGTAAGATTTAGTAAACATGAGCAAGGCTGGGCAGGGGGTCTTCACCATGTGTGCCAACCCTATCCCTACACTTGACCACAACCATGCACCTTTCCTCAGGGCTGGATCCAGCACAAGGCTATGTAGATAGCTGCCTAAGGACCTGGTGCTAGCTGGGGGAGTCTGACCATGCAAAAATTAATGACAAAAAAAAAAACTTTTCTTGCTTCACTCCTATAAATTCCTGGTTATGGTCTTGGTGTCAGTCTTACATAAAATTTCTTACTTGGTGTGCAACAGTCCCAGTCCTTCACCTGACACGCAACAGAAAAGCAGGAAATTGGTACATGGTTTATCACAAATGAGGCATGCAGGGCTGAATTTCTTGGAATATCTTTTTGTATTTTTTGCAGAAACCATGAATGGGAACTTGTATTTTAGAGAGAACCTTTGCAGTAGCAGCTTAGAACCAGAACTTAGCAGGTGTATGTGTGTAGTTATTTCGGAGCAACCCTTTACAAAATGAATACTTCTACAGTGAGCAGCAGCTGTGTGTGAGTATTGAGGTAACAACAGCCTTAATGCCTGCACCAGCTGCCAGACCTCCATTAACTGTCTGCTTTGTCATGAGGGTTTCAGTCAGTTAATGTCAGTCATTGGATTTTCACAGTTCTTATGGTTCAATAAAGACATGTTGATGTAAAACCTTCTCCATTAACTTTTTAAGTGATCCATAGTAGTTTGTTTTGTGTGTTTCCAGTTTTACAGAACATCACTGATTTTGAATTTTATGTATGACCTGTTCTTAAGCATATCACTTTATAGTAAACAGAAGCATCATCATATCAGCCATGTTCTTTGGGTATGATTATTGGTTTCGTTAATACTGACGGTACATTTGTTACATAGCTGCACATAAACTGAACAGCATGAAGTCTGTGAGTTCAATGTTACTATTTTAACTATGAATAAATTTAAATTTAGTTTTTTGCAAGCAAATGGATGAGAAATACACTGTGACTGTGCTATAACAGTGCACCTAGCAATTAGTGCAGATGAGTCAGTCTATAAGCTCTTAAAGAGCTGCTTACTGTAGTGCATGTTTTTATTCCCTCAACTTTCATTTGTCTTCTGTGTGACTCTGCCAAGTTACTCCAACAGAGTGTTTCCAGAAAAGGAACACATGTCCAATGGGCTATACCAGGATGTTAATAAATGCATTATACATTTGTTTGCTGAACTCCTGCACTCTTCACATAGATGCTGATTAGTAATTAACTGTATGCTGTTTGAGTATGACTCCCAGCAAGTCTCTTGTAGTTTAATGAGTTGACAGATACATTTTTACTAAATGTGAATTTGAAGAGAAGAGACGTTCACTATTTCTATTTCTTTCTTTGCAGTAGCAGCTTAGAACCAGAACTTAGCAGGTGTATGTGTGTAGTTATTTCGGAGCAACCCTTTACAAAATGAATACTTCTACAGTGAGCAGCAGCTGTGTGTGAGTATTGAGGTAACAACAGCCTTAATGCCTGCACCAGCTGCCAGACCTCCATTAACTGTCTGCTTTGTCATGAGGGTTTCAGTCAGTTAATGTCAGTCATTGGATTTTCACAGTTCTTATGGTTCAATAAAGACATGTTGATGTAAAACCTTCTCCATTAACTTTTTAAGTGATCCATAGTAGTTTGTTTTGTGTGTTTCCAGTTTTACAGAACATCACTGATTTTGAATTTTATGTATGACCTGTTCTTAAGCATATCACTTTATAGTAAACAGAAGCATCATCATATCAGCCATGTTCTTTGGGTATGATTATTGGTTTCGTTAATACTGACGGTACATTTGTTACATAGCTGCACATAAACTGAACAGCATGAAGTCTGTGAGTTCAATGTTACTATTTTAACTATGAATAAATTTAAATTTAGTTTTTTGCAAGCAAATGGATGAGAAATACACTGTGACTGTGCTATAACAGTGCACCTAGCAATTAGTGCAGATGAGTCAGTCTATAAGCTCTTAAAGAGCTGCTTACTGTAGTGCATGTTTTTATTCCCTCAACTTTCATTTGTCTTCTGTGTGACTCTGCCAAGTTACTCCAACAGAGTGTTTCCAGAAAAGGAACACATGTCCAATGGGCTATACCAGGATGTTAATAAATGCATTATACATTTGTTTGCTGAACTCCTGCACTCTTCACATAGATGCTGATTAGTAATTAACTGTATGCTGTTTGAGTATGACTCCCAGCAAGTCTCTTGTAGTTTAATGAGTTGACAGATACATTTTTACTAAATGTGAATTTGAAGAGAAGAGACATTCACTATTTCTCATGCTAAGTCTCTTTTCAATATGTTTTGCTTTTTTTATAAAATGTCTTTCAGTGCTTTTTCTGTAAAATTTAAAATAAAAGTTTTTAATGAAATACAGATGTCTGTGATAATCACAAAAGTAAATTAGAAATTAGAAAACTGTATGTACACTGAAAGTTTGAACAGTGTTTGTGGTAACTGGGGAGAGAGTGCCAAGTAGTTGGATTTTGGTATGGCTATAGCGGCCTGAATCATTATTCTGCACAGGGCCCCATTTGTCCACAATCCAGCTCTGTTGACTCTGGAGGTTTATGCTGCAACAATATAGCATTATTAGCCATTCAAGTAGATCAGACTTGTACTAATTGATGTCAGAGGGGATAACTATTCTTGATGACACTGAAGACATAAGGAGATTAAAAATGAGATGTAGGTGTCCTGCAAGCATGTAAGCCCATCAGAATAGTTTAAATGCAGTAATATTTTTGATATTTGTATGACTTGTAGGTTGTTGAACAAAAGCTTCTACAGCATTAATATTGTCTGCAATTGTTTTGCTTTATTCAAACAGCATTACTGGTGCAATAAATAGCACATTCATGTTTGGAGCAAAAGGCTGTGGGTTCTATTCCCACACCAAGTACTTGCACTGCTGACACTGCAGTGCAGCATAAGGGGGTGCTCCACTCCTGAGTATGCCATCCTTCAGATGAGACATTAAGCCAAGGCCCTATTTGCTTGAGTTAGTGTTAGCTCAGGTGGGTGTAAATGATCCCTTGGCACCTATTGAAAACAGTATGGCAGGTTCCCCAGTGCCCTGGCAAAATTTCCACTAGTAGAATAAACACTACCTCAGGTCTCACATGAAAAGAGGCTACTAGCCTAGTGGGACTAACTTGGTTAATAAAGGGTGGCTAGATAAATAAGTAAATAAAATGCACGAAAAGAAGAATCAATTCATTAACGTGCCTGGCTTGTGTAATTGTCTAAACATATGTTTTAGTAATATATATATTTTTGCAGTACTTTCTTTGCAGTTGCTGGTGGCTGTAAAGGGCCTACATTTGTCAGGTCATATAGTCTGCATTATTTGGAGTGATGATCACAACTGTTTGATCTTCAGCATTCATTACATAGTCAGTGTTACATATTGCTGTGATGCATTCTTTTCTACAAGATCAGATTGAAAGGATTTCTGCATTTACTAAAAACTGTTACTCTGGCAGTTAGCACAAAAGGCTAAAGATCTGACTTGTTAATGCTTAGCATGCAGGGTTTGAAATTTTCAACCTTCATTGACAGTGTTTGGTTATAAATGATTTACTCAGTGCTTTGGAGCAATTGGGAATTTGGGCTAGGTTCCTTAATGGTAACTAAAACTACATGCCTAGTAACCATGAACCTGTTGTATTTGTTTGACAGCCATTCCTTATTCCATAGCCGATCTAGTTCAGGAAATGTTATGGTAATATCACCGGCACATGCTTTTTTTAAAATTTAATATAGGCAGTTTATTCTTCAAGGGTAGTAGGCACTGCATTTGTAGATGAAGCACTGAAATGCAGAGCTGTTTGCCACCTGCAATCTCTGCATTAGTAATAGTTCTCTTTAATGTAGAATTATTCAGATGGATTTTACTTCTGCAGAAAATGAGCATATTGGCTCAGCATACTTTATCAGGTTAATATTTCTTACACTGTCATACTTTTCTCTTTAACCTGTGTTGCACATTGTTATATTTTATGACATGATGCTAGAGATCTTTATACAGTGTCATGTAGTTCATCCAAAACTAATAATAACATACATGTAATTTATTTTGTCTTAACAATAAGGGGTGAACACAGTCAACAAACTGGCTTTAACTATTGGTGAGGGTGGGGAGCTATTTGAAGATGAAAGTACCTTATGCATTTATTTGATCATTTTTAAATAATCCTTAATCTGGCTTAACAGGACTATTGTGTGTATATGTGTATTAAGTTAGAATATTATAGATACTGTGCATTTGTGTAAAACAAATGTGAAATATGCAACTTTGGTCATTATTTCTTTGACACAGACATCTGAGAAGGATGCAGTCAACAATGTAACTATCATTGCTGGTTTTGGAGGATGTCTTTAGATAAAATGATTGACCCTGCTGAGCTGATACAATTAAAAAAGTCATTGGTCTGTCTCTGCAAAGCTAGTATGCATTTGAGTAAAGCAAATTGGAATACTTTGCTGTGGATATTTTTATCACAGTCAGCATGTGATGTGTACGCAATCAGTAAAGTGCCCATAACTGTCAAATACAGATATTGATGACAGCTATTAAAGTAGCTGTAATTGTTCAATACAGATATTGGTGGATTATAATCATAGCCATTTAAGTGGCCCTTTATCGTTGAACTGTTCTGAAACGGATACTTCTGTCATTGTTGGTTCATACATTTTGCTTCATTGCTTACAGGAAAAATATGTTCAGACCACAAATTTAAAGCACTCTTTAAATGTTGCTGTATTAAACAAGAAATATAATTTAAAACAATCAGGAAGTTGAATCAAAGAACACATGCATTTATGCACAGTCCTAAAATGTGTGCAGGGGCCCATGGTTTGAAAACACTTAATCCTTCATAACCAGATGCATCTGTAATTAATGTGAGCTTCAAGGGAAGGGAAATATACTACTGTTCATACTAAATCTGCTTTCCATGTGAGACTAGTTTGTTTAAAAAATGTGCATCAGTGTTTGTGCTATAAAATCTGAAATAAAAGTTTTAAATTGAATCCAAATCTCTGTAATCATTGTAAAAGTAAAGAAAAAAGTAATATGTATTCTGACAGGTTTGAAAAATGTTATGGCAATTGGGGAGAGTGAACTAAGTATTAGGGCACTGGAATTGATGCAGGGGCATCACTGGTCCATTACCCTGCCTAGGGCCCCATCTGACCATGATCCAGCTCTGCCTTTCCTTCAGAAAAAACCTTTCCGCAGCAGTACCACTACACAAGACCATCATACTTCCCACACACAAACAAAAGTATAACATTAAACTATCCCCTTACCTAGCCCCTTAACGTAACCCAATACCACAAACACCTTTATACATACTCACACCTTTAACAGCAACTGACTTATCTCTGTCAAGAGTACAAGCTGTAGCTAAAATGAGCTTTCAAGTAAAACAAATGTTCAGTAAAATAATACCATTGTTCACTTTGTTGGTTAAATAAACTGTAGAAAAGTGAACTGCATCACTCAGTATATATGCCGGCATGCTTTCTTCTTGAATTTAGAGGCCCGCTGAGTACTACTTGTTATGCTTGTACTTTTTGAAAATGTTACTTTTGTCGAAAGACTGTAGGTGGAATTGTCTGCCAGTATAATGACGAGAGTGTTTGCATATCCTTTATTTTCCAACAACTGCTATAGTCCACATTATCACTGGACAGAACCTTGTCTTTAGTTTTATGTTGCTTTGAATGATTTCTGACATGATTTTTATTTTAGAGTTTCTAAAGTGAAACTTGACAAAAACATTGCAATAAGTGATCCTTACTATCTAAAGGGCCCTTTACCATCTTCTGAGAAAAAAAAAAAACATAATTCTCTAGAAAAAAGTGAAACTCAGGAAATAAATATTCTCAGATAAGTGGTAGTTTACTGGCATAAATCAGTACATGTGAAACAGACTGGTTTTATTAACAAACTAGCCAACAGTTTATAATGAATTCACAAACTTGCTATCAGAAGATCACAAACTCACATTTTCTTTACTAAAATGTATCTTTTGTACCCCTACCACTCATGTTAATTAAAATAATTACTTTTGAGATTCTGCTTACTCATACAAAAATAAAAAAAATGCTGGGTGCTTACACAAAACGATCTAATATTTCCTTTATAATTTATTTGAAATTTAGAGAAAAACACATTCTTATAACTGTTCAAATTTGTCTAGTAATAATGTTTTGGTTTTGGCATAAACTATTAATGCTGAGAATTCTAAAACAGTACCTTGGAAGTCCTGAATCATCTACAAGAATCAATCAGGTGCAAATTGTTTTGTAAGTATGGCAGTTTTCTTTTTTCTTTATGTAATAAAATATTAGGGGGTGGCTATTTAGCATTTGTAGACTTAGTGCCACCCAACCAGACTCTGCATAAAAATGGCTAATGTACTTTATCCAAGACCACTTTAATGTAACAGTAATACTATAATGACCCAGTGCTACCACATTTGCCATATAAGGACTATGTTGTAGGAAGAGAATGACTTTGCAGTTAGCATAGAGGATTAAGGCTATGTGCTATTAACTAGCTACTTCCTGTAGTCTATGGCTTGATTTGGTCAAGTTTCATTTGCCCACTGTGTGATTTCTAAGCCAGTCACTGAACCTGACAGTGCTCTAGGGCAATTGGGAAAGTGGGCTAGGCTCATCAATAGTCTTCTGTACCAAATACCTCTGAGCCCATGAACTTACGGCCTGGACCTCTGATGCAAAACTGTATATATATATATATATATATATATATATATATATATATATATATATATTATTTTTATGACTTAACTGTATTTTCTTCAATTTTATGACTTAATAGCTCTCAGTGAAGCAATGTCCATTTTTCAGAGGAGACTCAAAGAGATATTTAATACTTAAAATGACAAGGGATATGTCATCGGAAAACTGGGAAAACTGTATTAGTCTCTATAGATACATCCATGATCAATTTGTCAGATATGTTAACATTTTATGACTGAGAAGAAATAAAAATAGATGCAGGAGTAGAGGATATTCATGGTGCTGTTTGACTTTTAAGTTTAAATGGAAATAGTGGCCAGCAGAAACATAAATCCTGAAGCAGGTGCTGTTTGGGAGTAAATAGCATAAGGTAAATAGAATGCGTAAACTTCAAATGCATTTGCACAAATCAAAGCCTTGCAAAATAAGTTGAATTCAGTGGGAAATTATGCAGTCAAATAATATAATCAAATAGATAAATGTATGATGACTGATGAGCAACTGTGGCAAACATTTGTACTATTACTCTGGTTCTGGAAAACCAGCTAAAGGAGGAGGGTAGAGGATGTCTGGCTTTCCTTCCTTCCTCCCTTTGCAGAGAGCAACTCAAGAGCAATCAAGCAAAAAATTATACATGCAGTTGGTTTAGTGACCATGGCTGAAAGTTTTGTCCTTTCTAACATTTCTTCACTTCTGTCTCAAATTCTCATATTCTTAGAATCCTGTATAAGCCCACTAATGTTTGATTTTATATAAGCTACAATTTCTATTAGTTTTGAATAGAAAACTCACTTTAATCCATCAATACTGTGTATTTTTAATTTTACATTTTACAGTAGGCAAACAAAGGCTGAGCAAATCACTCATTACAGCAAAATCCTTGTTAGTTTACAGTATTCAGTTTTGCTGATTTGTAAATGGCCTCTTAATATTTTGTATTCTGATGTATTGTAACTTTGTAATATTCATTTTATACATTTACCAAATTGCAAATAAACATTTTCCAACAAAACAACCCTCAGTAACTAAATAGTACTGACAAAAAAAAAATGAAAATGAAACCACTAGTTGCTTATCATTGGAGAAACGGATTCATATCACTTCACCTAAAGACCATTTCACTGAGACCAAATCACCTAAAGTTCATTTCACCTAAAGTTCATTTCACCTAAAACTCATTTCACTGAAAAGTAGTACTCTAAGGCAAGTCAAAGATATATGTCCTTTTCTCCACTGTAGTGCGATTTTAGTGTTAGTATATATAGTTGGGGGGTAGGGGTGCAGCCCCCCACATTGGGGGTGTGGGGGGCATACCCCCCACTTGTTTTGGTTTTATGTTGTCTGGTTTTGTTTTACATTATTTGGTAAAAGCCAACTAGGTGGAGGACTATGCCCTCACACACCCCCATGTGGGGGCTACATTCCCCCACCCCAACTATATATACTAACATCATGATCACACTACAGTGGGGAAAAGGCAAATACCTTTGACTTGCCTTAGAGTACTACTTGTCAGTGAAATGAGTTTTTGGTAAAATGAGTTTTAGGCGAGATGAACTTTAGATGATTTGGTCTCAGTGAAATGAGTGCCAGGGAAATGGTCTTTAGGTGAAGTAATATGAATCTGGAAAATCATACCATTTACTTTAATACAGGGCTTTCATTCAGAAATTCAAGTCAACTTCTATAGATATATAGAAAGTTAATTGAAACTCACCACCTTACAAAACATTCCATTTCAGTAATGTGTTTTATGCTGACCAATCACAGAACCCATAGTAATACTATATAAACTCACTGTAAATCAATGTTATAAAATCATCTATGCAAACCTTTTAAAAAGACTTAACCAGCTACTTCACATTATGGTTATGTATACACATTACTTACTGAAAATAAAATAAAAAATTAATGAATCCGTCATGAGACAATACCATCAGAGTAAGTCATATTTGGTCTTGAGTTGAATTTGTTACCAATTCATTGTTCCCTGCAACAGTTAACGTTATAAAGGTTTGGATATAAGAATGTTCTTAACACTCAAAGAACTGTTTAGCCTAGAAAACTGCAGACATCTAATAGGATGAACCACTGATACTGCTTAGTTTGAAATAACACACACACGCACACGTGTATATATATCTATATATATATATATATATATATATATATATATATATATATATATATATATTTGTCCCAGCATCAGTATTCACTTTATTAACCACATAGAAAAGGAGCATTTTAAATACAACATGTGTGTATGCCTATATAAGGCATTGAATTTATTCTTACATTTTGTAGTCTACAAGTATTCATATTTATTATTTATTTATTTATTTATTTGTTGACATTTGATTAGTGGGAAAGTTTGACTAGGTAAAAGCCCATTTTCAGCAGAGGCCCTGGGAGAAAAACTCCAAATTATTATAAAATATTTTACAATATTCAAAAATAAGACAAAGACATCCACAGTTTAAATAATTATAACAAATTAGACATAATATAAAAACATCGATTAAGAATAGATGTAAGTTGTATGACAATCATTTAATATTTAGAGAAATGTTAGACAGTTTGTATAGAAATAAAGGTTAGTGAAATACAAATAGGAATTGCAATATGAAGGGGAAAACAGGCTAATGGCATATTCAGAGAGAAAATGCAAAACAGTAGTAAATAAAATCCAAAACATGGAAATGTTGAGGTAAACTGCAGCATTTATTCCAAACAGGAAAAACTCACAAAACTTTTGGGATCAACCCTTCATCAGTGGATATTTAGAGAGAAAGTCAGGAAAGAGAATTAGATGGCAGTAAGGAAATAAGTGAAGAAGGGAGAGTAAGGCGGTATAAGGATGGTTTACCCTGGTTTTGAGCAAGAGCATTTGTTGTGTATATTAGAATCACACTTTCTCTATATATTCTCCATATATTAGAATCCCACATTCTCTGTATGTCCTGGTATTTAGAGTACCTGTCTTATGTATAGGTTCATAGGTTCATAGGTTCATCTGCCCTAGGGCATTTATAAGCCTAGCCAGAATGTGTTTGGCTTTCGCCACCCATTTTAAATTTATTTTGCTATGCCCTTTTTCGAGGATAGTATACTGTGCCTCTGTCTAACAGTGACACAGAAGTGATACCCGGGGTAAACCTACGATCTCCCATCCAGTCATCAAGATTCCTCTTGAAGAGAGTCAATGAGGGACTCTGCCTAACCTGGACTGGGATTTTATTTCAGAGTGAAGGGAGCCTCTGGGTTATGAATCTGTCCCTCCAGCATGTCCTATTTATTTAAGTGCTGAGGTTCAAGTCTCTCGAGTGCATAGCTCGATGGGATTTGGATTTTCTGAGGTGCAGCATGTCCATTAATTCCGGGTTGGACATGGCTTTATACGTCAGGCACAGATCGCCTCTGAACAGGCGGTATGCCACTGAGTAGAGCTGGAGTTTCTTTAACCGGGCAGCATATGGCATCTGTTTGAGCCCTTTGATCCTCTTGGTGAGGTACTTTTGGGGTGTTTCCAGTTGCTGCAGGTGTCTGGTAAGGTACATCCCAAAAGGGGCATTGTACTCAATTATGGGCCTGATGAGGGATGAGTAAAGAGGCACGATGACCTCCCATGATCTAGATGTGAATCCCTTCATGATTAGGTGGGCTATATAAAATGTTTTTCTAACCACTTTGGCCACGTGGTTGCCAAATGAGAGATTGCTATCAACTTGGGTCCCCAGGTCCCTAATTACTTCTTCTGTACTTAATGGATTACCACCTATGTGGTAATTTGTGGGCACTTTGTTTTTGCCAAAGGGAATGACTATACACTTTTTGACATTTAGCTTGAGGCCATGGCTCTGGCACCAGTTGTCTGTTTCTATGAGGCCCTTTTGGAGGATGCTTGTGTCGGCTGGAGAGTCGATTATGGCGCCCAGTTTGCAGTCATCTGCGAACTTGGTCAGCCACAGTCCTTCCGTTTTGGCCTGTACCTCCGAGAAATATATACCGAACAAGAGAGGTCCCAGGACTGAGCCTTGTGGGACACCACTTGTAACTGGTTTGGAGTCTGACATGGCTCCAGCAATTCTAACGATGTGGGTTCTGTCCTTGAGCCAGTTTGCAATCCATCTAGTGACATAGTGTTTTATATTTAAGCTGGTGAGCTTATCTATAATGCCGAGTGGGGTATTGTATCGAAGGCTTTTGCGAGGTCCAGGTAGGCTGTGTGGACCACCTTCCCCTCGTCAATGGCCTTGGTGACTGTTTCAAAGAAATCAACCAGGTTTAAGAGGCAGGATCTGCCCTTAAAAAAGCCGAACTGGGTAGGATCCAGTGTTTGTAGGTCCCCAATATTTTTATTTATGAGGTCCATGACGATCCTTTCCATAGCTTTGCAGACCAAGCTAGTCAGGCTTATGGGGCGATAGTTTCTAGGATCCGTTGAGGAACCACCTTTATGGAAAGGGACCACTGTTGCTGTACACCACTCTTTGGGCACATATCCTGTAGTAAGGCTGAGATTGAACAGTAGTTTTATGTTTGGGTTTAGCTCTTCTTGGAGTTCATGTAGGACGCAGCCCGGGACACCATCTGGTCCCATTGATGCTGTGTTTTTTGCTTTGGAGAGGGCGGCTCTTACCTGAGCATCTGAGATGTCAGGGGGGCAGCACTCTGCTGGGATAGATATTTGCCCTTTTGGTGGGGGGGGGAGATGTTTGCGCTGAGCCTGTCAGCTAGGATGTTGGCAATGTCTGTGGGTTCGGTGTATTTTTTGTCATTTTGGACTAATTCTGAGCATATCTGGGAATTACCACCCAGGTTCCTAACATAACTAAAGAAAGCCTTGTGATTATCCTTAGTGTCCTGTGCAATTTTTCTCTCGAAGCTGGCCTTAGACAATTTTATGTGTGCCCGTAGTTTTTTACTAATACTGATCAGTGATGCCTTCCCTTTTTGGGATTTTGCTCTATCATTTAGTAGCTTCCTCCTTCTATTGTATAGTTTGTTTATGGCTGGGGTCCACCAGACAGGACGTCTGCCTTTGGAGGGTTGGGTCTTGGTTTTATTTGAGATCGTATGATTCATGCATTCCTGAAGGTGTTCATAGAATGCATTTATAAAGGATTCTGCGGTCTGGGCCGTATTTTCCACAGGCCCGGGGGCTTTGAAGGATTCCACCTCAGTTTTGAGGAGTGTGAAATTTGCTTTAGAGAAGTTTTTCACTGTGGTTTTCTGGGCATGGGGTGGGGTCAGGATGTGAATATCCAGTGAGATTAGTTTATGGTCTGATCTTACCAGTGAGGGATACACTTCTGGTCTGGAGCATAGAGTCCCCATGTTGGTGATGATCAGGTCCAGTATGTTTTCCCCTCTTGTGGGAGTGGTAACAAGTTGTTCCATAGCATTTGAGTTTATAAATTCTAGGAACCTTTGGGCTAGGGTGTTGGAGCTAGAGTAATGCTCCCAGTCTATGTTTGGGTAGTTGAAGTCGCCCAATATAATGGTGTTTGGAGAGACCTTCATATTTTCCAGTGTTCTCAGGAAGGCCGAGTGGGGTTCCTGGGTTTGGGTGGGTGGTCTGTAGCAGGCTACAAACTGGAAGGCAGTTTTACCCACTGTTAGTTGCACATGGATAGTCTCTGATGCTTCGTGCTTTGCCACCAACCTGGAGGTGTGGGTATCTTTGATGAATATCGATACTCCCCCTCCTTTTGTGGTTGGGTCCAAGTTTTGGGGCCGAAAAGCATGGTATGAGGTATAACCTGGTAGTGCTGGGGTGCTCTCAGGAGCCCTGAACCAGGTTTCTGTTACTGCACAGATATCGATGTTCTCCATGCTAAGGAGAGTTTTGAGTGCATGCATCTTGAGGTTTAGACTTCTGGCGTTGAGTAGCATTACTCTTAGTTTCTTATCCCTTGTGATATCTATGGAGGTGGGTTTGTCTTTTGAGCCTTGCCTAAAAAAGGCACTATGGGGGTAGCAAGAGCCTTTGCCAATATCCGAAAGCCCAGGAGTGACAGGTGCAAGCCGTCCCTAGTGAAGCATCGTGGCTTGTCGAGCATATCATCCCAAGCTGACAGGCATTGGATCCCCTTTGAATGACACCAGTACTTATGCCAATTGTTGAAATTGATCATCTTGTCTTCATATTATGGCATCATTCTTGGTGAGGGTAAGATGCTACTCAAGATCAGGGTCATACCGGCCTGGGCTACATGCTCAGAGAGCTCCTTTATGTCTCTTTTCATGTAGTCCAGGGAGGTACGTCTCAGGTCATTCACACCAGCATGGACAATGACTGAGTCATATTTGTACTTGCCTTGGAGTGACCTGAGTGCTTGTGTTATGTGGCGGATCCTAGCGCCTGACAGGCTGCTGACCGTGACCCTCTCCTTGTTCAGCCTGGTGAGCGGGACGTCAGTGTGCCTGATGATAGAGTCATCTATTACAAGTGTATCAGGTGTGTTGTTTAGTCTTAAGGGCTGTGACTGTTTGGCACACTGGCTTTGTGAGATATGTGTTGCACGTGTTTTGTTTTGGGGTAGCGGCTGCTTGGGTGTCTACTTTGGAGGTCTCTGCTGCTTCGGCAAATCATTATTTAGAGCCTCCGAGTATGTTTTTGTATAATTATGTGTTTGGTTTGCTGTCGTGGTAGGTCTATGTGAGACTGGAATTGTAGTGAGTGTGGTTTCCTTCTCCTCCTGACTGGTAATGCCAGTACTGAGTTGAGAGAGCTTAGCCTCCAGTTTGGCTATATGGTTGCATCTCTCACATGTGTTGGAATTTGTTGGGAGGAGTAGAGGGTTGTCTGTGTACATGAGGCAGTTGTAACATTGCCTCAAGATTCCCATATTCACCAGCTGGACCGGAGAGGAGATTGACAACTGACCTTTGGACATGCTAGAATAATATTGGGAATTCTTTAATAATTGAAAACCAGGGCCAGTGGGGAGTGAGGGTGTAGTGCTTTTAATTTTTAGTGCTGACTTATATAATTGCTTTAGTGAGCAAGTACCAGGTAACTTAAGTGCAATGTACAGGTAACTTAAATGCAAAAACGACAAACAGTAACTCTCTTTCAAGTGAAACAAGGAAATAAGTACAGTAAGCAATGCAGATATCACTAGTGATCCACAGAAGCGTTGAGAAGCCGCGTATTAGGTGGAATTAGAGTTCCAGGAAAATAACAAGCAAACAAACAACAAGCATATAAACAAAGCTAGATTCAGCAGGCCTGGATCTAGTCTATGCTACAGCAAACAAGGTGTACCAATTTCAGTAAGATACAGTTCAAATATTCAGGCACTATAAACCTTTAACTAGAAATTCCCAGCTCAGAAGGGCAGAGTCCAGCCTCTTCTCCCACAAGAGTGCAGACCACAAACCTTCTTAATGTAAAATAACTGGCCTGGAGCCCAAGTGCTTAAACCAGAACTAATACACTTTAAGAATAACAGACACTGGGCTCTCAATCAGCAGTTCCCAACTTAGAAGGATGAAAGCTACCTGTCATGCCACCACAGTGCATGCCACAAACCTTCCTAATGTAAAACAACTGGTCTGAAGCCCAAGTGCTTAATCCAAAAGACTTAGAATGATAGCTACACTTTAATCAAGTTACTACCAAGCAGTAATAAATACAATTGAATACTTTAGAGAATGCCTGGATTAGTGCTCAAGTTACACAAACAAAGCTAGATCCAGCAGGCCCGAATCCAGTCTATGCCACAGCAAACAAGGCGCACCAACTTCAGTAAGAAGCAGTTCACATATGCATGCACTATAAGCCTTCAACCCGAAATTCCCAGCTCAGAAGGGCAGAGTCCAGCCTCTCCTCCCACAAGAGTGCAGACCACAAACCCTCTTAATGTAAAATAATTGGCCTGAAAGCCCAAGTGCTTAAACCAGAATTAATACACTTTTAGAATAACAGACACTGAGCCCTCAATCAGCAGTTCCCAACCTAGAAGGATGTAAGCTACCTGTTCTGCCACTACAGTGCAGACCACAAACCCTCTCAGTGCAAAACAACTGGTCCAAAGCCCAAGTGTTTAAACCAAAAGGCTTAGAATGAGTTACACCAAGCAGTAATAAATACAATTGAGTACTTTTAAGATGATGCAAAAGTAAAAAAAGTAGGTAGAAACACAAGTACAGTAAAAGCAGATGAATTTTTTTTTTTTTTCTGAACAAGTGCTGAGATCAAAGAAACATATTTGAGTGCTGAAACTAGAAAACTGGATAGTTATAAGAAAAAAAGTAAGCTAGAAGGCTTCCCTCCAACACAGAAGGGCTTGGGGGCTCAGAAGCCTACAAATAGTCTATACCACTTAACAGGAAAGGCAGGAAACAAGCTTAATTTTTTTTTCTGTTTCCCAGATGCTCTCTTTGTACACAGTAGGAGTGCCTGAAATCAGAATATGATCTCACTGCACTCAGTTGAGTGAGCAAATGAGATGGGCCCAGAAGGAGTATCCAAACACAAATTTACAAGAGGGACGGGCAGTTGCAAGGCCACTAAGATTAACATCAAAACAAAAACAGGGAGGGTGGGTGGGACTAACTGAAGAGCAGAGTGAAAACTTCCAGTTCAGTTAATATTCCTTCCACACAGTTAAAATCAATTTAAATACTGTATTTTTTTGAAAAAAAAAAGAGTAGATAAAGGTACTTAAATTCTCTTATACGTCCAGTTGAATATAGCAAGTTCTTTGCCGCCCAAAGCTGAAGTTTTTAAGCAGAAAATATTTCACACTGTACCACTTAAATAGGCAAGGACAGGAAATCAAAGAATGTGACTACCCCCACACCGGTAATTACTAGCAAATAACAAAATTCAGCAAACACTGACTAACTTCCAGTTCAGCTAATATTCCTTCCACACAGTTAAAATCAATTTAAATACTGTATTTTTTTTTAAAAAAAAGAGCAGATAAAGGTACTTAAATTCTCTTATACATCCAGTTGAATATAGCAAGTTCTTAGCCGGCCAAAGCTGAGGTTTTTAAACAAATAATATTTCACACTGTACCATTTAAATAGGCAAGGACAGGAAATCAAAGAATGTGACTACCCCCACACCTGTAATTACTAGCAAATAACAAAATTTAGCAAACACTGACTAACTTCCAGTTCAGCTAATATTCCTTCCACACAGTTAAAATCAATTTAAATACTGTATTTTTTTGAAAAAAAAAAGAGCAGATAAAGGGACTTAAATTCTCTTATACGTCCAGTTGAATATAGCAAGTTCTTAGCTGGCCAAAACTGACTACCAAGACTTCTTATGGTCTTTCCCATGAAAAAAGTACAGCATGCTGAATGTATTATTACATAAACATCATTTTAGCAATTGCAGGTGTGTTTTGTATTGGCACCATAATACTTTCCAGAAGGGGTGGGTGAAAAAAAAACTCCGACACATCAACTTGAAAAATGTTCATGTTATGCATTCATAGAACCTAGAGTCCTTTTTCCATATTTTTAGTTATCTAAAATAGCACCTTTAAATGTTTACTCCTTTTTTTTGTTCAAATAATTTTATTGAAATAATTTTTTACAAACTATAGTTAATGGATTTTGTAAATCAAATATTCAAGTTAAGTAACTATTTACAAATGTGCATAGGCCTCATGTTAGTTGTATATAAGAATACAAATCATTATTGCATGTACAGACGCTATACATTATTAAACAAACAGTTGGATAAATAAAGGATGATTCCTTGCAACTTCTCTTCTTATGTAGGTTAATTTGTGACCATCTTGAGTGTCTCAATTAGGGAGAGAACTTTCTCCCAATGATTGTTGGTCCATTTCCTAGGAAAGATTCTCATTTCCTTAACTTTGATTTCTAACAAAGCTACCTCTTTCAGTAGAGTTAGAAAATCCTCGAAAGTTGGACTGATAGTTGAGCTCCATTTCCTTGTGATATATTTTTTGATAGTGCCATTATAGTCCAAAGAAGATACTGGTCTTTCCTTTTCATTGCAGTGGCTTCATATATATTCAGGAGAATTAATAACTTTGACAAAATAAAAGAATCAGTATAAATGGCTTGCAAAAATTCACCAATATCTTCCCAAAATTTCTTTATATAAAAACATTCATATATAATATGAGACCAATCTGCATTACATTTTAATGAGCACCTCCAACATAATGTTTCATTCATGTTATTAAATTTAGCTATTTTACTTGGAGTGTAAAAGGCTCTGTGAAGGAGCTTCCATGCAAAGATTTTCCAACATTGTATATTTGAGGTTAACTTTATAGAATATAATATATCTTTTTTTGTCTCATTTGATAACAATAATGTATGATCTTTAGTGATGAAATTCCAAAATTTCTGATTAGCTTTTGTTTTATAGTTGATGATAATTTTATATAAGTTTGAAATTAAATGTGTCCAATTAAAGTCTCCATATATTTTTCCATATAAATGAAATATAAATTTGGGCATGGAACTAAATGAGGAATTATCTATTGTTCTACATAAATCTTTTGCATAAGCTATTATTGTATTGAGAGCTAGCCAGTCAGTGCTTGATAAATTAAATGTGTTAATTAATTGATTCATATCTGAGACTATTAGATTTTCCATACATTGATACCAACATATGAAGTTGTTTCTCTTCCATGAGTTAAGGGTATTTGTAGGAATGTTGTTGAAAATGTTTTTTGTAATTTTAAATGGAGTTAATAACTGGAACCATAATTTCATATTGTTATTATTTACAAAACTCTGAAAAGTATTGTAAATGTAATTTATATAATTTGGATTAGTAGGTTTGGTGCAGTTGTATTGCAAGTTAACACAAATAAAGCACCAGAGCTTATTATTCTGATCATTTAGTTGTATATTTTTTGTTAATTTACATTCCACTTGAAAAATAACAGTACGCAATGTTTTCCATGCTGAGGAAAATTTTAATTTACTATCATTTTGAAAATGGATGATTTAATATAAGTTTCTAAATCAGGAAAGTTAATACCTCCTATCTCCCAGGGCCTAATATGGTTCATATAAGCTATTCTGTTTTTTTTTTTTTTTTTGGGATACCAAAGAAAACTTATAATAATTCTATTTAAATCTTTTAAGATTTTATTACCAGGAACTATAGGGATAGCTTATGTAATGTAGTTTACCTTTGGGAGAATGACCATTTTTATTTACTGTAATCTATCTGCAAAGGTTAAATACAGCTTATTCCATTTGCCTATTGATAATTTTGGGGTATTCAGAATATTGTTGTAATTTGTAGATAAAGGTAGTTCTAGGTTTTCACATAAAACAATCCCTAAATAATCTAAAGAGGAAACTTGTTTACCAAGTATTTGATTTATGTTAGTATTTGATTTATTTTTATTATTTAATAGTATGTGATTTGATTTATAAGCATTAATTTTTTAGACCTGAGATCTGATGAAATTTCTCAGCAATATAGTTTAAATCACATAGAGACTTATCTGAGTTTGACAGGGTAAGTAAAATATCATCAGCAAATAAAATTATTTTGGAGTTAAATTTATTATAAATGTTAATGCCTTTAATTTTGGGATTTGAACAAATCTCAGAGGAAAAAAGTTCAATTGCTAGGGCAAATAATATTGGAGACATGGGGCATCCATGTTTGGTACCCTTAGTAATTTTAATTGCTTCCGATGTGAATGGACCTAATTTTACATATGCCAGGTTGTCTCTATATATATTCTTTATTAGAGTGATGAATTGTGTAGGAAAACTATAAATTTGTAAAACTTTGAGTAAGTAATTCCAATTTAATGACTCAAATGCTTTTTCAATATCTAATGTGACTATTAATGCTTCAGCTTTGTCTTTATTTAAACTATCTATAGTGGTTAAGATTCTATGTATGTTATCATGGGTGTGTCTGTTGTAAATAAACCCTGTCTGGTCATCACTAATGACTTTAGTTAGAGATTTTTTGATCCTATTGACCAGAATAGACATAAGAATTTTGTAGTCATTATTAAGGAGTGAAATAGGTCTATATGAGCTACATGAAATGGGATTTTTATTTTCCTTTAAAATAGTTGTAATCAATGAGTATCTCCATGATGGTGGAATTGTGCCTTGTGAATATGTTTCGTTTAGCGTCTTTTGTAGTATTGTTATGACAGATGATGGGAATAGTTTATAAATTTCCATAATGATTCCATCTATACCTAGGGCTTTGTTATTTTTACCTCTTTTAATTTTCTCATTAATTTCTTCTATCATAATTTGTTTTTGAATATTTGTGTTTATGCTCTCTGGTATTTTATTTAAATTTAAGTTATCTAGGCATATGTTTGTATTGTTATGAAGTGGGTCATTATTGTTATAATGTTTTGTGAAATAAAATTTAAAAGCTTCCAAAATGTCACTTATATCCGAAACTTTTTTCTTGTTATCCCTTTCATGAATTATGTTTGTAATATTATTTGCATTGGAAGATCTTTTTAATCTCATAGCTAAATTATACATATATTTGGGAGAGATTGAATAAGAATTTAATTTTAATTTTTCTAAGGCCAAATTGGTTTTATGCAGTAAGATATCATATTTTTTATTTAATTTTTCAATCTCCTTTTTTTTACAACAGGGTCTTCTAAAACCTTTATGTCAGTTTCTATGATTTGTTTTTGAATGTTAAGTTAGCTCTGATTCCCATTCCTTTGCTTTATTATTACACCAAGAAATAATTTTGCCATAAAGATATGTCTTTAGAGAATCCCACAAAATAACTATATTTATGTCACTATTATAGTTTGTATCCAAGAAATATTTTATTTCCAAATCTATCCATGGCTTAAACTCTTTTAATTTAGTAAAATATGCTGAAATTCTTTTGGTGATTATCAATCTTTTGAAATCCATTTGAATTCTAAGAATAAGCGAGTTATGGTCAGACAGGGGATTATAGAAGAATGCGATATTTTCATTTTTAAATCATGAGATACATATATTTTATCAATTCTTGTTTGAGTGTTAAATCTATAGTCACTATGGGAGGATAGTACTGAACTTTCATTCTTAAGACTAAATGAGTCTAATAACTGCAAGTTATCTATCCATTTTTTAAGAGTTCTCCCTGTAGATGTGATATGAAAAGGTTTTTTGTTGGTAGTCTCCTGGCTATCTAAGATACAGTTAAAATCACCTCCCAAAATTAAGTTACCTTTAGATGTTTTGTTAATAATTTCTATGTGTTTTTTAATAGTTCCTATACCTATACCCGGAAACCAATACAAGTTCACCAATGTCCAGATTCTATTACTATATCTTACTATTACTATTGATAAAAGGCCCTCTTGGTCTTCATAGTTAAATAAAACTTGTGGATTAATAATATTTTTCTTCCATAGTATTAATACCCCCTGTTTTTTTTACTATATGATGAATTAGATAGCTTTAGGAAGTCACTTGGGTTCCAAGTGAAATTATCATTAGCTTTAAAGTTAGTTTCCTGTAGAAAAAACACTTGTGCTTTATTTATTTTTAGGTATTGAAGTAAGTTAGATCTTTTCCTAGGATTATTTAAACCATTTACATTTAATGAGAGTAATACTGTGTCCATCTCATTAATTTGTTCTTAAAGAGTTTTGATTGAAATGATGACTATATTTTTTGTCATTTATTTGTTGTATAATCTCCATACATGTGTTGAATTCGGTGGTGAGGCTGTTACTTCCTTTTAAACTATATAAAAAAAAATTGAATGAGTCCAGAAGAAAAAAATCAACAAATGTACAATAGTAGCCCTTATACATGCATATAAACAAATATTTAAAATAATCTTTTAACAAACATGGAATGTATAACATTCCCAATCTGAGTGAACTAAGAAGCTCAGACAGATTAACCTTTGTTGTAGAAATTGAACCAAACATTAATGAAAAATTAGAGGCTCCTTTGCATATTATTCTGGAGGTTGCAATTGATCAAGTCAAATATATGTGATTAATTCAATCAAAGTTATTTTGAGATGTGCTTGCTGTAGAATAACCTGGTGTAGATTTCAAGCATTTAAGTTTTATCATTTATTACATCATGTGGATTGATTCAGGTATAATTCCTTTTTAATAAAGTATTTATATAACATAAGTAAATTATCATGTAATGTGTTCGATAATCCATTCCCTTTCCATCTTATATGAGTATCTATATAATGACCAGTTCATTTCGTAACTGCCTTATAGAGCATACTTTAGTCAGTGTTGTGCAATTTGTTTACACTAGTGACAATTTAAAACTCAGAGAATTAAACAATTTCTAACACCTGTCATCGCTGTTATGGATTAGTTTAAATTTGTGAACTACAAGTTCTGCATATATATGAATTCCAAAGCATAGACAGTGCTGATCAAGGCTATGCTATACAACAATTACATATGCAGAGCTCTATATCATGTCTGTTACATAACCTTAAATTTCAATAGAAAGTTCGTTTGTTATTAAATTACTAATAGCCTTAAGAATTCTATTGCATATGTTGAGCACGGTCTTAAATTTTTATTTTACAATCTTATAATATCAATTCTAAGAAACAAATCAATTTAGAATTGCATATCAATGACAAAACATTAATAGTAGCTGTAAGTTAGATAATGACAATGATAAACAGATGAAATATTCATTTAGCTAGTTTCATAGTGCGAGTGCCCTTACAACCATTCATTTTCAGCAGAAAAATTCCATCAATAATGTATTCTTGTAGGTTAGACGTGCTTGTCTGAAATAATAACATTTTGCAAGCTATTCACTGTTTGCACTCTATGTCTATTATAATAAGCTATAGTTCAATACAATAAATATGAGATTTGTCTTATTGCAAGCTTGTAAGGACCCAGTATCAGTTTATGTCTTACATATTCTTTCCTCATCTAGTCAAGTAACTGTTTCTAAGTATACCAAAACTTCCTTTGATAGTTCGTTGAATATGGTGACATGCTTACTTCTTAAGTCATTTCTCTTCTTTATCTATTTATTAACTAAATAATGCAGATTCATGGAGAACTTCAAAGTATCTAACCATGGGTCTAATGCTGAATATTCCACTTTTATCTTATAAATGTATCCCTTTATTTTTGTTTTATAATGTCTAACAATAAGCTATAATATATTCATGCCTCGTAATACCTTCTTTCCATCTCTTCTTTCATACAGTATATATATATATATATATATATATATATATATATATATATATATATATATATATATTAATTAGTTATCCTATTTACAGAAGTGTTGTTGCTTTAAGGCCATAAGGAAGCGTAATGTGACTACACACTAGAATTGTGTGGTTGGGTCAACATCATCTCTGGTAGTAAGATAATCCAGACTTCAGTACTTTGTTTTTTTCACTGGCTATAAAATTATTTGACAACTAAACAAAGAAAGGATTTGCTACTACAACACTTGTGTTAAAGGGGTTTCATTGCATATCTTTAAGATGGAAGATAGATGTTCAAACAAACACTTCATGATGACTTAAAACTGTGTTCCTAATACACATATTAAATTATAAAGTATAATGACTTAACATCGATATATTGTGTTGTGTTTATTGTGTTTTGGCACTTTATCAAACGAGCATTCTGCCTTCATGATAGTATGCATAGTACACTAAGGGAGCTTGCGGACTAAGGAGTGAAGCTTCCCTACGTGTCTCGTGTAACACAAGCTTCTCTTCACTTTTTTGTGAGAAGCAGAACCTTTAAGTGAAATCTATAACAATATTTGACAAATAATTCAACAGGATCTATTCATTATCTAGGTTGAATTAATCCATGTTTCATTGCAAATGATTGAAATGAGTCAAACATATTTAAAACATGCATGCCAATAACAATCCTTGCCTATTAGATTTAAACACTTTTATACAGTCAGTATTTGTAGTACGTTACATTAATATTAAATATTTCCTCCCCAACCCTCATTTTTATACTTCACCATCACACAATAAAGCAATCATTAAGTCTATTGTATGTGAATGGAGTATTCATATTACTGACAGATATTTTATGAGTAGCTTGAAATATAAGTAGACAAATACATATTTGTTACCTTTAGCCTGAATTTTTAGTTTTAGTTGATTCTTTGAGAGAAGCAGTAGAAGGAATACTTTTTGAGTCAGTTCTTTGCTTTTTTTTTCTTTACATTAATCCAATTATTTTTCTCGGTGGATCTTTTTAATGTTGTAGTAAGAGACCAGTCCATTTCTTCCAGAACTGTGACCAAATTATTGTTCTTTATGAAAGTTATTGCTTCTTCGATGTCATTAAATGTCCTTGTTTCATTTGAAGTGAAAATCCTTATTTTTGCAGGATATGCTAGTTGTGCTTTTATTTTATTTTGTTTGAGTAACTTTGCCAGTGTCCAGGCTTTCTTTCTCATTTCTAAAACTCTGGAGGAAAAGTCATTGTCAAATCTAATTACATTTTGCTTATACTTCAGAGGGGACTTTCTCCAAGCACATTTCAGAACAAGCTCTTTATCTAGATAAGAGAGAAATGTAACCACAACTGACCTGGGTGAGGATGTTGAAGATGTAAGAATGGTTTTCCCAGTAGCTCGGTGGGCTCTTTTTATACCATAAGAGAAACCTTCTTTCAGTTCAAGGATGTCAGGTAACCATGAATTAAGGAAAGAAATTATGTCATCTCCTTCATTTTTTTCCAGTAAACCAAAGATTCTCACATTAGTCCTCCTTTCTCTATTTTCTATATTGTCCAGTTTGTTAATAAGCCATTTATTTTGTTGCTGAAGAAAATCACCCTGGGTTTCCTCCTGTTTGAGCCTTCCATCTATATCAGATAAGGACTCTTCAATGTTTAATATTTTGACTTGCTGTTGCTGGAGAATTTTTTTAAAAATTTCAGTTTGAGCATGACACCTTTCTCTCAGGTTTTCTAAGTTGTCTTTAAAACTGTCCATTTTAATAAATAGTTCTTGTAAAGTTGAAGATATCAATTGAATTTCTTTCCTCAGAGTAGATTCTGCATGTGAGTTCTTTGAGCCACTCATCTTCCCAAATCAGCTTTAAAAACTCCAGAGATTTCTGACAGGAAATTCTTGAAGAAAATATTCCAAAATTGAAATACTAGTAATAAAAACACTAAGGAACAATAATTAACTGTTTTTCCCAAAATAAAAAAAAATAATAATTTCCTGTTATTTAAAGTAGTTTTAAGGAGCTCTAAAAAGTGCTGCTTTCAGAGTGCCATCAAGCTTAGCATGCACTTTTGTTGAACTGCATGTTTACTCCTTTTATTGCTTAAAAGGACAAAGAAGCCTAATGCTTACTTGCATTATATCTTCAGTACATGTTAAACTCTCCAAGCTCTTCAGTATGATTCTTTAATTGTCTCAGAGTCTAAACTGTATGTCAGGAACATTACTACAGACATATCATACCAAATTTTATTTGATGTAGAAACTGAGGGAATGTATTTAGTATCCAAAGGGATTAACAGACTCCCTAATCTCTGAAACTTCTTCATTGGCTTTCTCAATCACATACTTGGGATAGTCCCACTCAAAAAAGCTTTATGGCCACTCCATACACATAATTCAAAATCTTCATTCCCAGTGGTACATTTTGATGATGTAATCATACTCCATCTTATGATACCATCTAGCTTGCATTTGGGGTGTATATTAGAATCCCATTGTCTCTATATATCCTGGTATTTAGAGTTTCCGTTGTATTGTCATTTGAAACCTCTAACTCTAGAAATATAGTGTTATTCTCCATAACTTTTCCCTTAAGGTACTCTGTAAATGTATTCCATGCTTAATAAGCAGCCTCACACGATTTATTTTTATTTATTAATTTGTCTTTTTGACTGGGAAAGTCAAACTGATCAGAGTACATTTTCAGTGGAGGCACAGAGATAAAAGCTTTATCACAGTATATTTATATCAACAAATGAATTTTAGAAAGTTGTCAGAAAAACAACAGTTACAGTTCTCAGAAACAGTACAAGACAAGTATATACAGTAAATTATTTACATCAAGAATTAAGTCTACACAGATGTCCTTACTTATCATTGTTGGAGTATTCCTCACCTAAGCGATCTCCTGCCAAGGATAGCCTAATATCTGGCCAGTACACTAAACCCTTCAGGTCTTATATGCACAGTACATCACATGCATGCTTCCTGTGCATTATGTGGGTCATAAAGGTGATGTATGGACATAGATACTCAGAACTTCTTTGCTGTCAGTCTGAATGCTATTACTGAACTTTGGTCTGAACACTCTTCTGCTGTGCTGGTTACTAAGCTGTGATTTACATAAGTGCCCCATGGGGTTTCTTCTCTTAATTTTCTTATGATTGTATTCATCTCATCCAGAAAGGGAAAATGTCAGTGTGGAGGGCAGATTCCCCAAAAAGACCATCATGACCACTGTTTTTTTTTTGTTTGGGTGCTTCCCACAATCATAAACAGTGTTCTAGCTGCCAATCTTTTATGCCCAAGACCCCATACAGGCACCTCTCATCTTTGTCCTTATACCTGGAGAACCAGCATCTTAAGTTGTTGTCCCAGAATTCTATGGCAGAATCTTCCCATCACAAGAGCCAGCCATCTGACAAGAAGGTCAAAAAAGTTAGACCAGATTCTGCTGCTGTGCAGCCTCCAACAGATGTCTTTCTCGAGGCTGGTGAAAGCCCGAAGAACCATCTGGTGCTTGCTTTGCCTTATTCTGCCATGACCCCATTGGAGGCCAGTATGGGTCCAGGTTCTCATATGCCCTCTGAGGCTTTTCAAACATCTGTGCCTGATGTTGAGGGGAAGCCTTGGGTAATTATATCTGAATGACCAAGGGTGATTCCAAACACCTTAGTGAGGGAGGAGATTCCTACAACCATTAGAGAATTGCATCAAGGGTCTGACCCTCCAATGTTTCAAGTGGACGTTCACAGAAGAAGAAACAAAAGATGCACATACTCCTCCTGTCTTGGAGAATCCCTAACATGAATGGCAGGATTTAACTCAGAGTTTATTTAATGCTTTGATGGTCTTGAAGCCACCTCAAGGAGTCTCTGTTCCTTTCTGGTATTTCTGGATCTCAAGGATGCATACCTTCACATCCCCATCCATCCTCTTTTCAGGGCATTTTTAGATTTCTCTGTCTCTTCCTTGCTTTTCAGTTCTCTGCTTTGCATTTGGCTCTATGCTACCATAAGGGTATTCACTAAATGCCTCACACCTCCTGTCATTGCTTTTTGCATGAATCAAGTTATTTAGATCTTTCTCTGTCTAGACAATTGGCTTATTCAATCTCCTTACCCCAGCAGTCTGTATCAGGATCTCAGGTTTACTCCTTGCCTATTGAACAGTCTGAGGTTCATACTACTTGCCTATTACACAGTCTGGGGTTCCCCATAAGACTCCAGAAATCAGTCCCCATGTATTCCCAGAATCATATTTTCTTCAGCTGCAAGTTTCAGACAGTTCCCATGTTGGCATCTCTCCCTACCCCTAAGGCTCTGTCTCTAATAACCTTTTTCAAATCCCTTCTTACTCTGGCATCTGTCATGGACAGGGGATATCTTTGGGTCCTGGATGTTTGTGGCTTCCACCATTCTCATGCTCCCTTAAGAGGAAACATAAGTGGTACCTCATATCTGTGTGGCTTCAACATTGTCACCTTTGGACTTTCTGGTACTTTTCTTCCCTGTCTCAAGCTCAAGCTTCAATGGTGGATTCATCAACTTTCTTTCAACCCAGGGTTCCTTTTCAAGCTCCAGTTCCGACTCAAGAGCTCTTTACAAATGCCTCAGAAAGGGAGTGGGGTGCCTCCTGTGGCCACCTAAAGGCTCAGGGTCTCTGGCCTCCTTGTCAGAGGTCAGACCACATCAACATAAAGGTGATGAGGGAGTCTGCAAGTCTTTCATTTCCTCTCTCATACCGGACCCCTCAAAGTTTTCACAGACAATAACACAGTGATGGGGTATGTCAACAAGCAGGGAGGCACAAATTCCTATCTTCTACACAAAGTAGCTCTTCAGGTCTGGGATTTAGCTGTCTAATATCAAGTAGCTCTGAAGGTGGTTTACTTTCTGTCAGAGCACAGTCTATTGACAGAGCGTTTGAGCGGATCCAACACACAAGCACATGACTGGATGTTTCACAAGGATGTGTTCCTGGACGTTGTCCATCAGAGTGATATTCCTCAGGTAGATCTTCCTCTCTGAAGAGAAAACTTCCTCTATTCTATTCTATTCCACTGTTCCAAGTCCTCTGGCTTGGAAGGTGGATTCCCTGTCTTTTCCTTGGAAGGTGATGTATCTGTACGTCTCCCTCCACACCCTTCCTCTGTTACCATGAGTTCTGCACAAGATCAGGCAGAACTCTCCCAAAATCTTGCTGGTGACTCCCTTTTGGCTCATACAGCACTGGTTCCCCCTTCTTTCTCACTTGGCTAGGGGGAATCACCATAAGTTACCTCACCGGGTGGATCTTCTAACACAAGAAAAGGGATCTCGTATCCATCCTCACTTGTCCACTCTTCAAATTACACTTTGAATAAGAGGGTTTTGATCCCTTTTAAGCACCTTTTTTTCTGAGGATGTGCTTCAGGTTCTGCAAGAGGCAAAGAATCCCACTACCAAGAAATCATATATGTCCAAATGGAAAGATTTTCTGTCTGGTGTCCCTCTTGCCATCAGAATCCACTATCAGAGGAGGTTCCTTTGGTTCTCATTTGTGTGATCTGTAGCATGCTGGATTGGCATATTCTTCAGAGAAAGCTCACCTGTCAGCAATTTCTGCTTGTCTGCCTTTGAATCCCCCTCTGGCCTCTAGGTTTGTGGTCAAGCAATTCCTTACTGGTGTCCTTCATATCAGGTATCCCATAAAGACTAGCCCACCTTCTTGGGGCTTCAGTTTTGTACTTGAAAATTTGACTCAGACATATTTTGAGCCTGCTTCTTGCAACATTGTAATTGAAAGACTGTTCTTTTTTCTCTTACTTCAGTTTCGTGAGTGTCTGAAATTCAAGCTCTCATGGCTGTTCCACCTTTTTTAGTTTTCCATAGAGATAGGGTGTCTGTTCGTACTAATCCTTTTTTTATGCCCAAGGTGCTCAAAGAGTTGTTCCTTAATCAATCTATTCATCTTCCTTCCTTTTTTTTCTTTCTGCACTGTTGGATTTGTATAGACAGCTTTGATATTATTTAGATAAAAATTAAAGTTTATTGCATACCTGAGCAGCTTTTTCTTTCTTTTCAACCCAGGACTTTGGGTTTGGCTGGTTTTAAGCAAACCGTCTCCTTCTGGATTTCTAAGGCCATTTATTTTTGTTGTTTTCAGAGCAAATGTCTTTCCTCATCTGTAAAGGCACATTCTACTAGGAAAATTGTCTCCTCTGGTGCCTTTTCAAGAGTCTGAATACCACTTCTATCCTTGAGGCTGCTTACTTAGTCCTCTTTTCAAACTTTCACTAAGCATTACAAGTGGGATGTTGTTTTGAAGGCCAGAGCTGGCTTTGTCAGGGCTATCTTACATAAGATTGTGACAAGTTCTTCTCTGCCTTCTTCCTCCCTGGCATCCTCTTGAGCTCTTGTACTCTCCCTTAGGTGAAGAATACTGCAACAGTGATATGGAAAGACATAGCTTAGTGGGTTAAAATGTTACCATTGCAGTAGATGTCCTTCTGCTCACAGTTGCAGTATAGGTTCATAGGTTCATAGGCAGGTACTAGGCTATCAGCCCAAGGGCCTAAGTAAGCCTAGCCAACAAGGTTCCCTGGCTTACACCACCCAAGAAAGTTATTTTCCTGTGCCACTGTTGAGCAGAGACACAGAAGGGATCCCCGAGGTGTATTTCCTATTTCCCATCCACTCATCAAGATTTTTCTTGAAGAGTGCTAATGAAGAACTTTGCTTGACATAGATGGGTAGCCTGTTCCAGAGTATGGGAAGTCTCTGGGACAAGAATCTATCCCTTTAGCATGCCCTGTTTATTGTGGTGACAAAGTTTAGGTCCCTAGAGCATGTAGCTTGGAGGGATTGGGATTTCTTTAGGTGTAGCATGTCCAACAGCTCTGGGTTTGACATAGCTTTATATGTTAGGCAGAGATCACCTCAGAGCAGGCGATATGCTACAGAGTAAAGCTGGAGTTTTTTGAGACGGTCAGTGTAGGGCATTTGTTTGAGGCCAGTAATCCTCTTTGTGAGGTACTTCTGTGGCCTTTCCAGCTGTTGCAGATGTCTTGTGAGGTACATTCCAAAAGGGTCGTTGTACTCTATAATGGGTGTAATGAGTGTCGAGTAGAGAGAAACAATGACCTCTTTTTTCCTGGATGAGAACCCTTTTATGATGAGGTGTGCCACGTAGAAGGACTTCCTGACTACTGTGGCAATGTGACTATCAAAGGAGAGACTACTGTCCACCTGGGTCCCAAGGTCTCTTATCACACATTCAGTGTTAAGTAGATTGCTGCCTATTTGGTAGTTCATGGGTACAGAGTTTTTACCAAAGGGGATGACACTACACTTTTTGGCATTGCGCTTGAGGCCATGGCTCTGACACCAGGCATCTGTTTCAGTGAGGCCCTTCTATAAGATGTCCACATAATTTGGGGACTTGACTATGGCTCCTAGTTTGCAGTCATCTGCGAACTTCATTAGCCAGAGGCCTTCTGTGTTAGCCTGTACTTCAGAGAAGTATATACCAAACAGGAGAGGTCCCAGGACTGAACCCTGTGGTACTCCACTTGTCACTGCTTTGAGGTCAGATTTGGAGTTTGCAACTTTTACAGTGTGGGTTCTGTCAGTGAGCCAGTTGGCAACCCATCTTGTGACATAGGGATTTATACCTATTTAAGTGTGTTTAGCTATAATTCCAGAATGGGGGATGGTGTTGAAAGCCTTGGCAAGGTCAAGATAGACTGTGTGAACCATCTTACCCTCATCTACGGCTTTGGTGACTGCCTCAAAGAAGTCGATCAGGTTCAGGAGGCATGATCTGCCTTTCACAAACTTGAACTGGGTGGGATCCAGAGTTTGGAGGTTACCAATGTCTTTGCTTATGAGTTCTGTGATGATACGTTCTATGGCCTTGCAGACCAGGCTCGTCAGGCTAATAGGTCGATAGTTCCCAGGATCAGTGATGGCTCCCCCTTTGTGGAGTGGGATAACTGTTGCTGTGCACCATTCAGTGGGCACAAAGCCTGATGCAAGACTATTATTGAACATGGTGCTTAAGTGGGGAGCCAGTTCATTCTGAAGTTCATGTAAAACGCAGCCTGGGATGTTGCCCGGTCCCATGGAAGCTGTGTTTTTGGCTTTAGAGAGTGCAGCTTTTACCTGCGTAGTTGTGATTACGGGGACTCTGCATTCTTCCTGTATAGATATGGGCCCTTTGGGGGGGGGGGTAAAGTTAGCACTGAACCTGTCTGCCAGGATGTTGGCAATATCAGTTGGTTCTGTAATTTTCATGCTATTGTGCTGTAACTCAGAGCAGATCTGGATGTTGCCATCGAGATTCTTGACATAGCTATAGAATGCTTTATGGCTGTCCTTAGAATTAGTGGCAATTTTGTTTTCATAGCTAGCTTTGGATGGTCTTATAAGGGATCTCAGCTTCTTACTGAGGCTGACCAGGGAGCTCCTCCACAAATGGGATTTTACTCTCTTTTGCAACAGTTTCTTCCTTCTGTTGTGCAGTTTGTTTATGGCAGGGGAACACTAGATTGGCTTCCTTTTTTTGGAGGATAGCATCTTGGTTCTGTTTGGGATAGCACGATCCATGCACTTGTGTAAGTGCTTATAGAGTGCATTTGTGTAGGATTCAGCAATCGTAACTGTATTGTCCATCTGCATGAGTGTCATGAAGTTAATCACTTCTGTCTTAAGAAGCATGAAGTTGGCTTTGAAGAAATTTTTTACCTTGGTTTCCTTAATGGGGGTTGGGGGCGGGATGTGGATATCAAGGGTGATTAGCTTATGGTCGGACGGGACCATCGAGAAGTTGACTTCCGGTGTGGAACACCGGTCACTCATGTTGGTAATGACTAGGTCTGGGATATTGTTGCCCCTGGTGGGGGTGTGGATAAGTTGATCCAGGGCACTGGAGTTTATGAATTCCAGAAAGCGTTGAGCTAAGGAGTTGGTACACGAGTAATTTTCTCAGTGTACCCAACTCCTTAGCTCAATGCTGTCCAGCCCCTCTCACCTTCCACCTCTGTCTTGACTCTTTCCCTGTGTTCCTGTTGCCCTCCTGGCCAAGGGGCCTTTCTTTATTTTCTGTTCTTCCTTCATTTTTCCTTCAGGATGTTCATGTTTTTTTGTCCCTGAGGGTATTCTGTTCCTCATGGGACTTTTTCATTTCTGAGTATCTGCTTCTGGATGTCATCTTTATGCCTTATATCATGCCTGGAAAGCATATATGTGATGTACGACACTTATAAGAGCTGAAGGCTTTGGTATACTGGAAAGGCATTGTGCTATCCTTAGCATGAGATCCCTTTGGTGAAAAATTCTGCAAAAGCAAAGAGAAGGGCATCTACTGGTATGGTAAGATTTTACATAATTGTATTTTCTGGTAGTTCTAAAATCTTGTAGGAAGTAAGTGGATTTATTCTGTAGAAGGAAAAGCATTGTTGTAAAGATGTTCACGTTCTTAGATTTCAGTACAGAAAGGTTTGTAAAGAGTTCAAGACACATAATGAAGTAAGTTATAAATTATGCAGGAAGTGAGATATTAGTATTGTACAGGAGGATAGTGTAATAAGACAGATGGCTGAATGAGCATGGTATAGGATTAGTTCTATATAGGCTTCCTATTCCAGATTAGTGCATGCAGAAGGTTTATAACTTAGGTATATAGGGAATGTATGAGAAAGTTAGAGGGGTGGATGGGAATGATTAGAAAAAGAGAAAGATGAGAAGTGGTATTTAAGGGCAGAATAATGAAGAGTATAACGATTCATGTCTGGAAGGGCAAAAAGTTATCAAGAAGTAATAAGAAGTGTAAGTTTTCACTAAGAGGTCTCAAGCTACTGATGAAGAAATGCACTGCCAAATTATCTAAAATCACACAATATTTCCTAAAAGTGATGTAGTACATAAATATGTGGCCTTCCAGTGCAGTTTGCAAACCTGGGTCCACAGCAGCACACATGGTAACTCCACTTCTTGATTGATTCTATAAATATAATAACAAACCTAGCTATGCAGTAACAGAGTGAAACCTGTCAAAATTAGTAGAATCATCCTTCACTAAAAACTCTCTGAATTGTTATATTCCTAAAGCCAGGGAAATTGCAGGTAATTGCAGCTTATAACAAGCTACAGAAACAGTAACCCATAAACAGTAATTACAATCCAGTACAGGTTTTCTTTCTAAAATAAAGTAAAGCAAATCCCAGATATGTGATGGAAAAGAAACACAAACTTCTAAACACTGTTCAAGGCAAATTGTTGGTGTCTGTGTTTTTGAGCCAACCTGCCTGGCTAAGGTGCTGGACCTCAAAAAATGTTATGTCGCTGCAGGTTGTTCACATTTAGTTTTTTCCACAATGATTAAAATCTAGATATCACCTGAGTTGACAAAATCACTATTTGTACTTGTGCAAGTGCCACTGGTAATGTAAGCATTTGTGGGAGGAAACATAAAGTAGGATGTAAGTCACCACTCGTCTCTAATTTGGTACAATCTGATGATAGCTGGAAAGAAAATAAATCCAGTTACCCAAAGTCAAAGTGGTGTGTGGTGCAATTCTTCAAATTTTATCTTCTCATTCCAGGGATGGTCAGCTTGTAATATTCTTCAGTTTCCAATAGCACAACTATATATACATATATATATATATATATATATATATATATATATATATATATATATATATATATATATATATATATATATATATATATATATATACACACCCCAATATTAATATTTACTTAGTCCATCTCATGAAAAGAGAAACAAAAGAATTACTGTAATTATGTAAGTTATTCACTTCCAAGTTTACCAGACATTGCCTTTGCTTTCTGGCCCATGTTGTAACTGAAAGGCTGTTCAGACTAGTTGACCCACCTGGTTAACAAATTTAAGTAAAATAATTGACCACTGCATTTAGTGGAAAAAGCAGCATTGATGACCAATGAAAGAAAGTGCTAAAAACTTAAAAAGAAACAAAAATATCCACTAACTAGATAGAAAAACATAAAAGTTTTAATGGCTGGCAATGCTGGCAGTGTTGTGGGAGCTAATGTGTTGAGAATGTGAAGAACATGAATAGATAATAAGGAAATACACAGTATTACAGTAGCCATTAAAGTCACATCAAATAAAAGCATTACTGCATACCTACAGTATGGTCCCACACACCTACAGGCATCAGTCCTTGATGAATAAGGGTATCAAAAGGATATCAGACTGACAGAATGATTTGAGTGGAGAAATATTTGTTGAATTACTTTATACTGGGAAAGAAATAAGAATAATATTCATCTGAGGTGTCCAACCCAAAGAAAGTGAAATAGGAGAATCAGAACATAGCAGAGCAGTTCTTTCTACAAAAAAGAAATACATTGACCATGGTCACCCAGAGCTAGCATGTCATAATTAAATGAAATGCAATACTTTTACGTGGTATAGGTAAGTTCTGAAATTTCCTTCTACAATAAAGAAAGATCAAATTCAGACAAATCAATTGTATAGGCGATGAAACTGCAGTGCAAGAATTTCAGAAAAAATAAGGATTCGGTACTAAAACCAGGTAAAACAACCAGTAAAATTAGACATGTAAAATGGGAAAAGGTGAGTGTAAAAATTTTGGAACAGAAGTAGAATTTACAGTCCATTAGAGACCTTAGAACACCTTAGAACACTAAACACAGGAAAATTACATCAATATATGCTTCTGCTTATAAGACAAGAGAAGGAATTAGAAGTTAATAAGCGAACCAAGTAAAACAAAATGAATACAGGCAAAATAGAAACTTATTCATAAAAAAATGACCCCAACTGCATTGACACATACATTTTTGGGATGAAATTAACTTCATATCAGTTTTACATAGTAATTAAATGGTGCGACAATTAACCAATTAGAGTGATGATGACTATCACAGAAAACACATTTTGATATTGCCCGGTATATAGTTACAGAATATCCCTCACTTTGAGAGGATGGAGCCTACAGAAGAGAAGTAAATAACAAAGTAAATACAGAACATATGCTAGAAGACAGTTATAGAATGATAGATTTCTTTGTTCAGGTTAATGGATTGAAAATGAATGGAAACTGAAGCCAAGACTGGATTTGCTGAGTTAGTAGACAACTGTTTTAATATTAGTAGAATTGGCATACACAAGGTAGTGGAAATTAAAACAGTAACGTCATTATGTAGCATGATTCTACAGAAAATTATAAGACAGAAAGATGCTTAAATTAATTGGCATATTATAAGCTGGGAGTGGTGATAGTTCACTGTTAAACTGGATGATGGGATAAGTTAATGGATTTAGAGAAACTGGGAAATTTTAAAGAGGATGTAGGTGTAGCATTCACTAGTATATACCCCATCTGAACTTACACATTTTGTATTTGCATGCCAGCGTTACCATGCCCACTAAACACCAGCAATGAACACAGCTCTTTAAGTGACCTGTGTTTTGTAAACTTGTATATGCAAAGCAAAAAGGACGTGAGATAGTACTGTATATACCTCCATAAATGTGCCAAAAGTTTTATTTGGCTGGCATATACAATTTTCTGTGTTTAAAGAGGATGCAGTCTGTTAATATACTTTATTTAGACTAGCATGAACAACATCAAGGCTTGCTAAGGTCAAAAATGTAGCAAGAGGGGCCAGTACACTAACCATTGAATATAATGCCTCCTTTAGCATTTATCTGTTCAGACACATGCAACAACTGGAATGCCCACAGAGATACCTTACTAACAGGATGCAAGGCCTAAACAACATGTCTTGCATGGACTGACTCAAGGCCCTGCCACTACACTCAGTATCCTACAAACTTTTAAGAGGTGACCTGTGCCTGTCATACAAGGCTTCCTCCAAACCACTACTGATGGATTTAAAACATAAGGTCAAAAGGGATCTAAACCTCTTTTGCAACATCAACAGAACAGTTTAGAGGAACAGGTATATCCTGCAGAGGATGCCACTGCTGTGGATCAAACTCCTTATCCACATAAAATAAATGATAATTTAGATCTATGTACGGGAAACAAAGTTTACTACAGGACTGCCCCTGTACTACTACTGGACAAAGGTAGATGCTAAATGCTTTAACCCATGCATCGCTCCCCTCAAATTATCTATGGTATGATCCCTGTTATTCTCTTTAGGAATAATATAGAATTTTTGACCATGGGCTGGGTAAAGCCAATCTATAACCAAATGGGATAGGTTATTTCAAGCACAAAAAAGGAAACTGCCAGGCTTAAAATGGCCTCGCAAAGGCACCTCGCCTAGTGCTTACTTATGAGGGTATAAGAAGAAAAATGTATTATGTTGCTTTGTTCTCAACCTTCAGGTAATATTAGTACTGATTTCTTATGTGTAAGGGGAACACAACTGCAAAGTTAAAATATACTGACAGATTGGATGTCCGATATTGTTTTTGGTCTATCATATTTGCAAATCTGTAACTCTTTGATATGGGAATTAAGGGGGAAGTTTTGAAGGCTTACAGTGATGGTAAGGATTCCTGAATGGTTAAACAAGGCAGGGAATAGGAGGAAAGATGTATAATTAACAATTAGGACTGTTGGTTGATGTTTTGCACACTGAGATATTCATTTGATTCATTGGTGGGGTGGCATTTAGTGGGAGTTCCCAGCCAGAACTGGTAGTTTTTGACCTATTTAGTTCAGTTACTTTGGTGAAATGTCCACAAATAGTGCTGATTATTACCATAGTAGTTATATACATAGATACAAAATATATATGTAATTATATCTCAGGGATGGGGGCTTGCCTACAGTGCAACTTTTCCTCATTTAGAATCATTTTAATCCTATATTATACTTTTGTAAATTTGTAGTACTTATATCTGTATGTTGTTTCTTTTTTATTATATATGTACTTTGCTTGATTGCCATGGAAGTCGTAAAGTATTGGTAACATTGTAGTGCCTTAATGTTTTATTCAATAATATTAGCATACTGTAGCTGTATGCTTGCTACATTTTTAAGGATTCATTTCACTGGGTCAGTATGGTTGAGATTCAACAACACCATACATGCTGTGCAATTCATTTTGTATCAGGACTGCAAATTGCTTTATACAACAGTGATTCAGAGACTACAGCAGTAAGAGAGCTACAGTCCATAGCTCTAAACTGGTCTTGCTAGTGAAGACCACATGAAAATGCATGACCCCAGTGACAAGGCTAATGCTAATTAACCATGTGTACTTCCCAGGAAATTATTTTTTTGCAAAATTAGGACCTCTCCTCTTTTCAGTCTTCATAAACGACATCCAAACAGTCATCCCTGAAGCCACCTGCATTCAATATGCAGATGACTCGACTATAATATGTTCCAATGCCTCTCTTGCAAATCTACTAACTACCACCCAACATAGCTTCACCAAAGTCGAAAACTGGCTTGCCAACCATCTCCTGATCTTAAATCCAAACAAAACCAAGTTACTTCTCTTCTACCCAACCAATAGATCTCCAACTGAAAACTTCACTATAAAATCCAATAATGGGACCATCATCTCCCCAGACACCTATACAAAGCTATTAGGAGTAAACATTGACAATAAACTCAGATTTGATATACATATCAACCAAGCCATTAAGTCAGTCAACAAGAAACTTGGGACCCTATATAGAATTAAAGCCTTCCTTACCCCGAATGCCAGGTCAGCCACAGCCCGTTCACACCTTCTCTCTACCCTACTATATGCCTCTCCTGTCCTCACTCACCTTAACAAATCTGATCTGGCCAAGCTCTCATCCTGCTATAATCACATTGCCAGGTTCATTACAGGCCTACCCTACAGAACACACCACTGTACTAACCTGAAAAAGCTTGGATGGATAGAATTCCCATACCTTCTTCACCAGTCCCAACTCATAGAGGCCTTCAAAATCCTTAAACAACCTGAGAATACCCCAGCACTAAAAACTTAATGACTCCCTACTCCAATCTAAGCTGCCTTCACTCAGCAAACAGACTCCTTGTCCAAACAACTAAATCTCTCAACCTAGGTGGTGACACGCTATTTGCCAACACCACTGGTAAAATATGGAACTCTCTCCCAAATAACATCACGCTTGCAACTTCTCTAAGTCAATTCAAAAATAGTCTAAAACTCCACTTCAAGTCACACTGGCTATTTCCTTGCTCAAACCCAGACTAGCTCTGTGCCATTAACTAAAACATAAACAACTAGCTAAGATGATAAGTACTTTGTATACTGTGATAAAGAAATATGTATCCTGTCTAACTCTATGTCATTATACTGCCTACCGTCCTTGCTAATATGTTAATAATGTTACATTTGTAGTAATCTCAGAAATAGTAATGGCAGTCTTGTACTTGTATGTAAATAGCCTATGTTTTTGTTAAGTTCTTTCAGCTCATTTACTGTACCTAATTATCAATGTAACTCTGTTGGAGCTTTTCTCCCCGGGCCTCCGCTGAAAAAGGACATGTATCCAGTCGGACCATCCCGGTTAACAAATGTAAAAAAATAAATAATAATAATAATAAATAAAATCAGAACAATGTCAGTAAAAAAAGGCTCAAAAGGAATAAAGGTCCACAATGATACAAAACCAGAATACAGACTTGAAATGTCACACAGACCACCATGCTGCAGAGCATAAACTGAAAGTGCTGAGTCTAATTGGTTAGCAGAGTTTATGGTGGATAAGTCACCTGGTTTAAACTGTGTACTCCCTATGAAACCTCTTCTAAAATGGAGGAGGTTTTAATTTTGATTGGTAAATATTTTATATATATATATATATATATATATATATATATATATATATATATATATATATATATATGTTTCTATTTGCCTAAAGTTTTATGGACCTGAAGAAGGGAAACCCGAAAGCCCTTGTCCTTGTTTGTATTTTAAAGTTTATGTTCTTCAGCATAGTGGTCTGTGTGATTTTTCAAGTCTAGAATCAGAACAATGTGGTAGAATAATTCAAAGAATAGATTTACCACAGTATCTGGAAAGGGAAATAAAACAAAGTAAAAAAAATGCCAGTAAATGACTGGAGCTTCAAAAAATTCAGAAGGCCTTCTGACTTTTTTGAAGCTCCAGTCATTTACTGGCATTTTTTTACTTGGTTTTTGTGTGTGTGGTTCGAATGAAATAAAACAAAACAAAGCTAAAAACCCTTCCATTTCTCAACAGCATGCACTCATGCTATCTTATGGCATTAAGAGACTGTTAAACCTGCAGGATGTAAATGTTGTGAAGCTGTGTGTGTGTGTGTGTGTGTGTGTGTGTGTGTGTGTGTGTGTGTGTGTGTGTGTGTGTGTGTGTGTGTGTGTGTGTGTGTGTGTGTGTGTGTGTGTGTGTGTGTTTTTGTTTCATGCGTTCATAGAAGGTTACTAGGCTAACGGCCCTAGACTCCTTACAAGCCTAACCATATTTATCATGAGTTGCCCTAACTGGCAATGGTTAAGTGAGTGAAGTTCACAGAGGTAAGGGTCTATGGTAGTTAATACCAACTTCTTCTATCCAGGAGAGACATGGGCAACATACCAGGAGTGAGTTTGCAGTTACACATCCATTGATCTAGGTTGTGTTTGAAGAGGGTCAGGGAGGGGCTCTGTTTCACATGCATGGGAAGCTTGTTCCAAATAAGTTGCAGTCTCTGGGAGATGTATCTATCTCCCCACCATGACCTGTTCATTTCAGAGGCTATGTTAAGATCCCTGGAATGACTGACCTCATGCAGTTTGATTTACAAATGTGTAGCACTTCCATCAGGGTCAGGTCAGGGAGCCTTTCAGGCCAGCCACAGGTCTCTCCTTAGCAACCTGTAGAAAATAGAATACAGTGATAAAACTTTCAGTCTTTCTGTGTAAGACTTGTTTTGTGTACCCTTTAATTTCTTGGTGAGAAAACTCTGTTGTCTCTGTAGTTGTTTCAAGTGTCTAGTGAGGTACATACAAAAGGAAGCATTGTACTCAATTATTGGTCTAATTAGGACCAGCTAGAATGGAATTATAACATCCTTAGATCTAGATGCAATGCCTTTTCTTATAAGGTGTGCCACATAGTAAGATTTCCTTACTACTGTGGATATGTGGTGGTCACAGTTCAGATTACTACCAACCTGAGTACCCAGATCACATACCATTGGGTCTACTCTTTGGGGAGTGCTGTCTATAATGTAATTAGCAGGGATGTCAGCTTTCCCAAAGGGAATAATACATTTTTTTTTTGCATTTAGTTTTAATCCATGGTGCTGGCACCAATCAGTTACCTGTGTTAATCCTATCTACAGTATATTAACATCATTGGGGGACTCACTTGCTCCCAATTTGCAATTGTCAGTGAACTTGGTCAGCCACAGGCCATCTAAGTTTGCATGAACTTCTGAGAAATACATTCTGAACAGTAAGCTGACCAGCACAGAACCCTGTGGTATGGCTCTGGTGACTGGTCTTTTGCTAGAGGTGAAATCACCCACTTTGACAGTATGTGTCCTGTCAGTGAGCCAATTGGCTACCCATTTGGTAATGAATGGGATTCATTTCCAACTGGGAGAGTTTCTCTAGAATGCCTGAGTGGGGGATTGTGGCACATGCCTTGGCTAAGTCAAGGTAGGTGGTATGCACTCGTCCCTTGTCCAGGACTTGGACCTTTCTTGAAGAAGTCAGCATGTTTAACAGGCATGAGCTACCTTTATTGAATTTGAACTGGGGTGGGTCCAGAGTTTGGAGATTACCTATGTCCTTGCTAGTTAGGTCCATAATGATTCTTTTCATGGCCATGCAGAAGAGGCTAGAATTCCCAATGTCATTTGAAAGTCCCCCTTTGAGCAGAGGGATTACTGTTGCTGTCCTCCATTCTGCTGGAACATAGCCAGTGCATAAGCTGTGGTTAAACAGGGATCCAGGTGAGTCTCGCAGGTCATGGTTTACGTTGTTTAAAAGGCAACCTGGGATGTTGTCTAGACCCAGGAAGTTAGAATTGGGTATTCTACTTCTACAAAGAGGCCAGTCACAAGTGGCGTCTCTCAGAGATCAGTCAATGGACCACTCCGTTTTAGCATTTACTTCTCAGATGTCAAGGCCAATGTCAGTGATCTCTGGTTGACTCAATTTTGCAGATGATTGCAAATTAGGAGATGTCATTGAATCTCACACTGACACAAATGTTCTCTAGGAGGGGCTGACACAAACAAGCAACTGGTGTCAGAGCCATGGACTAAAACTAAATGCCAAGAAATGCATAATAGTAGCCTTTGGGAAGTCATTCATCCCTGGTAACTATCCTATTGACAACACACCCCTTAGAGATGACCCAGTAGTCAGGGATTTAGGGACACACATGGATAGTAGTCTAGTATTTGACCATCATGTTTCTACAGTGGTGAGGAAATCATTCTATATAGCACAACTTATAAACAAAGGTATGGCATCTAAATCCAAGGAAGTCATTGTTCCACTGTATTTGGCATTTATCAGACTTATCATTGAGTAGAATGCCCCCTTTGTTATGTACCTAACCAGGCATATCCAACAATTGAAACATCCACAGATGTTCCTCACTAAAAGAATACAAGGTTTAAGTAAAATGTCCTATGCAGACCGCCTCAAGGCCCTATCCCTGTATTCTGTCTCCTACAGGCTTTTGAGGCGAGATTTATGTCTGGCATACAGGGCATTGTCAGACCCCACTCTGATGAACCTCCTGCATATCCACAAAACAAACAGCACAGAATTACCCATTCTAAACACTTAAAACTTGCATGTGATATAAATAGGTCCTGCTGGAGAGATAGGTATGTATCCCAGAGATAACTGCATCTATGGAACAGATAAAGCAGAGTTCCTCACTAAACAAATTCAAGTACAACTTGGACAACTGGATGGGAAACCAGAAATTCATCCCTGGTTTGGCACTTATGTCTCTAATGGCCACAGGTAACCTGTAAATGGTTCATCTCCCAAACCCTTGCTTACATGTATCAAGGGTATCAGAACTTGCCAGAGATTTGGGATGCATAGCAGGGATAAAAATGCCCTTGTGGTCATTAGCCCAGTAAACACCTATGACCCTATAAACCACTGATGCCATGTTTTTGGCCTTGGAGAGTGCAGAGATGATCTGCTCTCTTGAGGTAATAGGAAGAGGAATGGTGGCAGGTATACTTTGGGGGATGACTGGAGGGGACGGGGGGAGGGCTGAAGTTTGCTCCAAATCTGTCAGCTAGCAGGTTGGCTGTTACTTCCGGATGAGTATGGGTGGTGCCATCCACAACAATTTCAGTGCATAGATGGGTATTCCCTTTTAGATTGTGGATATAGTTAAAGAATGCCTTGTGATTATCCGTAGATAAGGACACTATTTTTACTTTGTAAGTAGCTTTGTAAGACTTGACAAGATCTCTAATTTGTTTGTTTAAGCTAGAGAGGGATGTCTTCCTCTGTTGAGCCAGTTCCTTCGTGTTCTTGGACATTAGTTTATTTCTCTTACCTTATAACCTGTTTATACTAGGGGTCCACCAGGGTGGCATGCTTTTTCAGCAAGACCTAGTTTTAATGTAGTTAGGTACAGCTGATTCTATACAACTGTTTAAGTGGTTATACAGGGCATTGGTGTATACCTCTGCATAGGAGTCCATGTTGTCTGTGTTTGAGGGGACTTTGAAACTTGTTATACCATCCCTTAGTAGGAGGTAATTTCTTTTAAAAATTCTTAAGCTTTTTTTTTTTTTTTTTGCTTGATGGTGTATCTGGTCTTATAATTACATAATACAAGACTGGTTTATGGTCCAGTCTTACAAAGGAAGACATCACACAGTGGGTGGGTGCAATGCTCTCCCATGTTAGTGAGTACTAAGTCCAGGACATTTGAGACTCTTGTGTATGTGCTAACTAACTTTTCCACAGCATGTGCATTGACAAAGTCCAAAACCTCTGAGCCAGCAAGTTTGGGGTCATGAAATGTTTCTCAGACTTTGGTAAGATAACTAAAATCACCCATGAGTAAGGTGTTGGGCTGTATGGCAAGTGACTCCAGTAATTTCAGGTATGAGGTGTGCTTTTGCTGGTTCATGAGTGGGGGACCTATAGCTAGCAATTATGTGGTAGGATGCTTTGCCTATAGTTAACTGGACATGGAGTAGCTCAACAGTGTCATATTGTCTGACCAGTCTCAAGGTGTACTTATCCTTAATGAAGATGGATACACCTTCTCCTTTGGTTATTTCATGCTCAGTTTGTGATCTGAATGTATGGAAGGCATTGTAGGCCTGCATGAACCATGTTTTTGTGACTGCACAGATGTCAACATCTTTCAAAGTGTGGAGTGCTTCCAAGGACTGCAGTTTCTTGTTTAGACTCATAGCATTAAGCAGCAGTACCTTGAGTTCATCTAGAGAGGAATTTATGTTGGAAGGTTGTTTATTTTAACACTGCCTAAAAAAGTCACAATAGGGGTAGCTAATGCCTTTGCCAGTATCTGAAAACCTAGAAGAGACAGGTGCAGACCATTTCTGGCAAAGCAGCATGACCTGTCGACAGTGTCTTCCCAGGCTGATGGATAGCGGATCCCCTTGGACTGACATCAAAACTAAGTTAATTGTTAAAGTCAATCATTGTTTTGTTTTTGTTGTGGCATCATCCCTGAAGAAGGTAGAAGCTGCTTAAGGTTAGGCTTATACCTGCATGTGACACATAATCTGAGAGCTCATTCATGTCTCTCTTCATATAATCCAGTGAGGTGCATCTCAAGTTGCATGGACTATAATGGAGTCATACTGGTACTTGTGGTTGAGTGACTTGAGTGCTTGAGGGACTTGAGGGATCCTGGCACAATGACATGCAGATAACCATAACCCGCTCCTTATCCAGCCTGGTGAGGGGAATTCTCATAATTGAGTCACCAATGTCCAATACATTAGGTTTTGTGGTGTTACGCCTTATGGGCTTATTTGGTTAGGCACTGGTATGTGTCTTGTATGTTGTAGTTGTTTTTTTTTGCATTATGTGTGTATGTGTTTTTTTGTTTGAGATGCCACTGATCTTTTGGTAAGTTTCTAGTGAGTACCTCCACATATCTGGGTTTGTGTCATGTCCTTATTTAGTGTGGGACGTGTGTGCATGTGCTGACAACCTGTTTGACTTTTGATTTGCCCTTATGTGAGAGTTTTGTCTTTAGTTTCATAGTGTAACTACATATCTCACATAAAGAATTTGTTTCAGGAGTAGCTGTCAGTATACATTAAACGATTGCTACATTACCTTAGGACACCCATGTGTATCAGGCTCACCAGAGAGATGATGGGAAACTGCCTGTACATGATAGCAGGCTCTTAGTACATGTTTTATTAGGGAAGGGAATGGATTAATTTGACAGGTCTGTGCTGATAGCACTGAGACTAGAAGAGGGACCTATACTTTGTGTAGGCTAAGGTTGATCAATACAGGAACTCTGCTCAGGGTGCAACAGAGTTGCTCCTAGAGCAGCAGAAAAGCTTGTATAGGTTTCACTGACAGGTGTTTAGGGAGAGCTTCTAAGCTTTTGCATCTATACAGGGCACTGCTAAATGCTACTGCACAAAGAGCTGCACCTTGCAAATGCGAGGCTTAAATACAAACAAAGAGAAACACATTTTAAGCTTACTACCAATAAGGAAAGCATAGAATAAGCCTTCCACCAGCAATCCCCAACTCAGGCAGGTTACATCAGTATACTTCTGCCACAAGGGTGCAGAAAAACACCTTCTTAATGTAGAATAGCTGGTTTGGAGCCCAAGTGTAATAGGACAACACAAGCTACCTACAACTAACAGATACAGTATAATACAGTGCAATTAACTACTGCTAAAGTACAGTCACAGTATATAAGAAAGGTGCAAAAAAATATTTAGAGGCTTTTGTATGCTTCCCTGCTCAGATAGACAAGGTAACACCTACTGTCACTAGATGAATAATCCCAGTCCTCCTAATGTATAAGCACAGTAAATGCTACCACAAATATACTTAAATACCAAATGCTACCACAAACACAATTAAAGATAAGGATACAGCAGTGTGCTTTAAACAGTTTAAAAAAGCGTGCTTATTCAATAAAAGTACGTTACTTTGTATAAATGAGCCAAAAGCAACTCAACTGTACAAAATGTATAAAGGCACTAAAAACAATAATAAACTGATTAATAAGCCCTCCAGCAAATAAAACTCCATGCAGAAATCTCAGTTGTTTTCCTCAGCCTAAACAGACCAGGCTACCTCCCAGGACTATACATGGGAAATCTGCTGACCTCTTGATGTAAAAACAAGTGCTTGCTAGAGTGTAAAAATACACTACTGTATCCAACAGCTAGCCTGATAATTAATTCAGAGCAAGTAAATTAGTAGAACAGCCATGACAGACAAAATGGACTTTTTCAATATAAGCACAAGGAAAGGCACATAAATAATTCAAGATACCAATAGCAGTGTAGAAAGGGAGCTTGTTAAATTCAATGTACAGTAAGGGTGGGCAGCTTAAAATCACCAGGTTTAAAAAGCACGTCAGCAAACAAGAAGGTGGATTGGAAAAATAACTAGAAGGGAATCATGCTTTTAGTTTATCCAGACTTGAAATCTTTTCAGAAAAAAACAAAGACTCAGAAATTCCCTGTGTATTTAAGTATTACTCAGGAAACAAATTAAGCAATGGAAAAAAAAACGTGAAATGTGCAGCCTATATAATTTAAGTGTCTATCTCTCACATAATACAAAAACACCACACTAAGCACATTTCTTAAAGCAGAAAACAAAATGGAGCAGGTAAAACAGAAAGCAGCTCTGTCACTTAACAAAAAAATATAAGTTTAATTTCTTCACCCAGCAGGGAATCACCAGCAGTGCTTTTAGTTTATGCAGGCTTGAAATTTCATTGCATGGCTTGGAAGTGGACACACTAGCACAGTTACCTGTGAATGCCCAGTGCTTGATTGAGATATATGATAGTGAGCTGCTAATAAGATGTTCTTCCATGTGGTTTTATCATGTTCTTGAATCACATTATATCACCCTTGCATTATTGGCCACGGTGGTATTACCCACATTACTAGCAGTGATATGCTTTCTGAAATCCATTGCCTCTGTGTGTGTGTGTGTGTGTGTGTGTGTGTGTGTGTGTGTGTGTGTGTGTGTGGGTGTGTGTGGGTGTGTGTGGGTGTGTGTGTGTGTGTGTGTGTGCGTAGGTGTACTCATGCATACAACACACATACCTATATATATATATGTGTGCATGTCTGTGCATGTGCATAGACATACCAATACACACGCATTAGTCGCATACACATTTTTGTGTGTGTATATAATAAAATGTTTGAAAGAATAGGAAAGTAAAGAAAAAAAATCTTCTCATATAAGAAAATAAAGAATACATAACATGAAAAAGAATAGTGCTCAGTGTTAAGTCTTTCAGTTTGATTTATGGTTATACAGTCCTAGAAGTAAAGAAAAAATACACAAACTAAACAAAGACAGTTTTCCAAAAGTAGTTAGAAAATGTTAGAACATTTTTATAAAAAAAAAAAAATTCAGTGTAGAGACAGACATATTTTCTCAATGAAATAGTGACACTTCAAAAGAAATTATCCTGAAATGAAGTCTATTAAGGGTAATGAACAATTGTTTCAAAGTCTCCTCAAACTCAAAGAAAGAAAATGGAAGGCAGATCTGTATATTTTAGGATAGCATTCCATCAAGCAAGACCAATTAAAAGGGTACACTGAAAGTTAATCAAGAGCAGGAACTGTAGTAGAATGATTTACTGCATACATTTCACAGAATGAAATCAGTATGGGTGTGATGGCATGATTCGTTGTGGCCCACAAGCTAATGTGCAATTCTGACATCTGCATAAACAGTTGAGATCTAGGGCCATAAGTGAGTAATGCAAGAAAGCTATTTAGGCCAACAAATAGTACTAAATAAAACAAGGTACAGTAAGTAAATGTACACAAGTACAGCATAGGGATCCTCATCTGTGTATTCAGTCAGTGTGCATTGTAATGGGATACATTGCCTAAACTGGTGACTCATATACATACTCGGAGGAGAGATATCCATAATGTACAGATAGGCATAAGTGTATTGTACCATCCCAGGGTAAATGTGATTCATGGACATGCAGGCAGGAGTTGTGCGTCACTGTTCATGCTCACCAATAGGCAGCAGAAGCCAAAAACACAAGGTAATCAGTATCACACAGGTTATCAAATACAGTCAACAGGTATGTCCATTTATTCAAAGAGTGTACTATGATTCTTGAATCATTTGTTCCCCATGTAATTACTCCAGACTGAAACGTTTAAAACCTTTGGAAGTCACGGTGTCTAAACAGTGGCATTATCAGTGTTGCAAAATGCACACAAAATGTTTGCCATGGACAAGCTCCCCTCCATCACCAAGTGGGGGTGCATGCCTTGCCCCCAGCTCCCAGTCTCTTTAATATATCTACTCTGAGTTCACACCAATTCTGAAAAGAGAGAGAAGGAGAAAACAAAAAAAATGTTTAGCTCTTAACTCTTCTCCACATTCATAATTCAGCAAACAATCTAAGCAGTTTAGCTATAGTAAAACATTGACTGCAGGAAGCTTATGACCTTCTTGTTTTGATGTTCTGAGACTCTGTATTCTGGACTGTGATAATCATTGCTCCACCTGATTTGAGTATAACTTGGCTAGAAAAAAAATTTCAACATTTTTCTAGAAAACATGGAGGGAAATTTCTGCTGTATTTGGTCTTATCACACACTCTCTTAAGGATTTTGTAGATATTGCCATTCTGTTAATAAATGACCTACTATACTTCACCCTAAAACAGAAGCATCAAACCTAACAGTTTTTTTTCATATGAAAAAGTTGCTCACATAGCTACTTCAACCACCTATTCTATATTTTACTTTTGTAAAAATAAAGAAAGAATTCATGAATATATTTATGCTTGTGATGCCCGTGCACCAGCCCAGCAATCAAGGAGCCTTAATCCTCACCACTAACACCAGTGAGGGGAATCCATATAGGGAAAGGATACTAAATGCACACATAGTAAAGTACAATTTCCCTTAAGAGCACACAGAGATCACAGTCAGTCTGAGGCTGGTTGCTCCCTTTCTCTAAAGGTCCCCAATAAGACTCCCCACTGGCACAGCTATAGGGTCCAGATCTCAACCTAGTGGGCAAGCTAAAACCTCAATCCCCCTCTTTGTCCAACCAGTGCTTCATGTCCCTGCCCAAGTAGCTGATACACACACACATTGAGATAAGAGTTTATACAACCACACAGACACTCCCGAGGAAGGCTGGCACAGGTTCTCCAGCTGTGCCCCTTTTACCTAGACTATATGGTAGAAATCACTGCCACCACCCAGCTAATATTTATGAGCTACTCGAAGGCCCTTATGAAGGGTGTCCAATTATTACTGTGCAATATTATTATCCAAATGGTAAGTGCAACCAAACAGTCAAGACTTATTTGGAGTGACTTGGTACAGTATCACTATATACATGCAATATACTCTTAGAGCTTAAATTATCTCTACACAAAACAGCCACAGCTGAAAGGTTTACAAATATTTAATAATAAATCATAAAAACACACGACAATACGTCTTACTACACAGTGCTAGTCAGAAGTTCAGAGATCACAGAGAAATACTTAAAATAATACAGTAGCAAAAGTTCTGACATCACAGAAAAACAAACTAATCTTATCTTCCTATTTCCTATCTATATCTAAGAGAAAACACAGTTCTAAAATCCTACTTACATCTATACACAGGCAGAGATCTGGTGAGTTGGATGTTCTCAAGACAAATGCTCTAATGCTCTCATTCTGTCTGTCCTTAAATTGATAACACAGTACCACTGATTCGTTTCAGAGTACATCATTTATTTCTGGCTCCCTGGCTAACAGATTCTCAGAGGTTAATAGCCCTTGATCTTGGAGCTGGTCAGGAAGACAGAGCAATAAAAGAATTTATACATGCAAATTCTAGCAATTAACTCTGGTCTTAAGACAATAGCCAGAATTCCTTCATCCAGACATATCAGCTCCAGGTTTTGACATCAAAGCATTTATTTACTATCTTTGTTACAGCGGAGTGCACTGTTGTTACATTTTTGCAGTTCCACATTTAACATCATTTATTCCCATTTAAGAGAACAAGCCTGTGGCTTATATTAATATTTACAAATGACAGAATTATCTACAAAATTCTATCTGGCTAGGCTGGCAGCCTTCACCTATCTTCACACATTCCCCCCCCCCCCCGAAGAACTCAAGCTAGTTTTTCAAGTGACTCTTGAGAAACATTGCTTGAGAGGATTAGGTATATCTGAGTATACCTTACCCCATTCCCTGTCTTGAGAGCCCATCTGCATTGGCATTGCTAATCCCACTGTGGTACTGCACTGACATATCATATGCTTGCAACACTAGGCCCTATCTTAGCAAGTGGCATTTTGCTGGCTGGCTTTGTTTAACCATGTTAGGGGATTGTCATCTGTCACTACAGTGAATTTTTTCCATACAGATAAGGCTAAAGTTTCTGCAGTGCCCACACTATAGCTAGACATTCCTTTTCTACAGCTGCATAGCATTCCTCCCTGCGTTGGAGCCTATGACTGAGATAAACCACTGATTGCTCCTCCCCCTCTGAAGAAATCTGGCTAAGTACAGCCCCCACCCCATGGATCGAAGCATCCACCTGCACAACAAATTCTTTCCTGTAATCTGGACTGGCTAACACAGGGGGTCCTCCCAAAACTTCCTTAAGCTCCTGGAATGTCTGTTCACATATTAGGGTGCAAACTACCTTATCTGACCTGTTCTTCCTTGTCAGGTCTGTGAGGGACGCAGCTATGGTACTATAACTGGGGATGAACATTCTGTAGTACCCTACTGTCCCTAAGAGTGCCCTCACCTGCTTTCTGGTAACAGATACAGGCCATGCCTGAATGGCTTCTAATTTGGCACGTTCTGGCCTAATCTTACTACACCTCACTCTATGTCCCAGGTAAGAGACCTCTGACATACCTACCTGACATTTGCTGGGCTTAATGGTCAACACTCCCTCTGTAGTCTGCCCAGCACCTCCCTGACATGCTGAAAGTGCTCTTGCCAGGAATGGCTGTAGATGGCAATATCATCTAGGTATGCAAGGGCAAACCCTCCTGCTCTTGATAGATGTGATCTACCAGCATCTGAAAAGTTGCTGGGATATTTTTCATCCCAAAGAGCATCTTTGTGAACTCATACAAGCTAAAAGGAGTCACAAAGGCTGACTTCTCTCTAGCACTGGGAGTCAAGGGCACCTGCCAGTAACCCTTGGTAAGATCAATGGTTGTAAGATACTTAGCCCCACCCAGCTGCTCTAGGGTCTCATCTGTCCTAGGCATGGGGTAAGCATCTGACTCTGTGTGACTATTTAATTTCCTGTAGTCCATGCATAACTTGGTGCTGCCATCCTTCTTTAGCACCAGCACCACTGGGGAGGCCCAGGGACTGTTGGACTCCTGAATTACCCCTAGTTCCAACATTTCCTGTATCTCCTCCCTCAGAGTCTGTTTGACTCTTTCAGGCAGACTATAAGGGGTCTGCCTAATAGGCCTTTGGGGTCCTGTATCCACCTGGTGCTGCACCAGGTGGGTGCACCTTGGTTTCCCAGTGAACATGTCCACAAACTCCTGTAACACTGCTTGGATTTCTCGAACCTGGGTAGGAGATAGCTGCTGGGACATTGCTACCCTTTCCACTGAGGTCCGAGCCTCACTAAGGAGATCAGTCACCAGATCTCCCTCAGACTCCTTCTGCAATCCACTACAAATGCTCAGTACAAGGCCCTTCCTATCATGGTAAGGTTTCATGTTAACATGGTACAGTTTGTGCCCTGCCTCCTGCCTAGCAGTTCCACCATGTAGTTAATATCACTTACCTTTCTTACCACCTTGTAGGGTCCCTCCCAAGCTGCTTGCTGCTTGTTGTGTCTGACAGGAATGAGAACCATTACCTGCTGCCTCAGAGCATGCTCTCTAGCTCAAGCATTCCTGTCATTTCACACCTTTCTCTGTTGTTGGGCTTCTGCCAGGTACTCCTGGGCCAAGCCCATGAGTTCCTTGAGCCTTGTCCTGAGGTTTAGGAAATATGCCACAACAGACTCCTTGTGAGGTTCACAATCCCTTCTCACTCATCTCGGATTAAATCTAGAGGGCCCCTCACCCTATGCCAAAACAGCAACTCAAATGGTGAAAAACCTGTGGATTCCTGGGGAACCTCTCTATAAGCAAACAACCGATAGGGCAAATACTTGTTTCACTCCCTCTTAAACTGGTTTGCAAATGCCCATAGCATGGACTTGATTGTAGAATTTAACCTCTCAACAAGATCATTAGTCTGGGGATGGTAGGGGATGGTCTTCAGGTGCTTCACCCCACAGGACTTCCACAGACAAGCCAGCAGGTCTGACATGAAATTGGAAACTCTGTCAGTCAGTATTTCTTTTGGGAAACCTACCCTGCTGAAAATCTCTAACAAAGCATTTGGCACCTTTTCTGCCTCAATGAAGGACAGAGCCACTGCCTCAGGGTATCATGTAGCATACTCCACTACCACTAGGATATACTTTTTCCCTGTGGAACTTGGGGTACTCAGAAGCTCCACAGTACCCATAGCTACCCTTTGAAATGGCTCCTCAATCACAGGCAAAGGCATCAAAGGAGCTCTCACCTTGTTTCCAGCCATGCCTATCTTTTGGCACTGCTCACAGGTCCTGCAGTGCCCTGTTACATCTCTGGAAATTCCAGGCCAATAGAAGTTCTGCATAATACATCTCTTTGTATGTTTTGTGCCCATATGACCTGCAAAGGGACTATCAAAGATTATGGCTAGAAGTGCCAGATGGTAGGTTCTAGGCACTACCAACTGCTGCATTCTCTCACCTTCTAGCCCTCCCTCAGGGGTCCACTCTCTGTACAGTAACCATTTGTCCCAGTATACAGAATCCCCCTTCCCTTGAGAATCAGGTGCTTTACTAGCTACCTGTCTCAGGCCTTGCAAGGTAGGGTCTGAAAGTTGACACTGTCTCAACTTTTTTTTGTAACCTTTCCCAGATCCCCTTCCACAGCAAGTCTGGCATCTTCTGATAGTGGTGCCTCACTGTCAGCCTGGGTACTACTACTCACCTCTACCTTTGCAGTCCCCTCTGTCCAAGGGGACATCAGTACACACAAGCAGCTGTGGCTCACCATACGTTTCACTGCTACAGAGTAGCTCCCTCCCTGAAGTAACCACCTCACTAGTCCTGGCTGCAGGTATGCAGTCTGCCTGGGTCTCCCCAGGCTACCAGACCCACATCCTTTTCTCCTAGCCTGACTGCATGTAACTGCATAAGCACATACTGCCTCATCCACATCCTTCCCTATCAGGACATCTGCAGGATGGTAGTTCAGTACCCTTGTTGTCTCAAGACAACCTACTATTGGCATTTGTCTTTCCCACTTACTGTCTCTCTCACCTTTTGTTCCCCACCTTGCCTCTGTGGACATCTGTAGGTCACATGGCCATACTGGTTGTATTTAAAACATTTAACCCTAGGTCCTGGATGTGTACCTGGACTAGTGGCTTACCCTGCTACTGGCAGAGTCTTTTGGGGCAGTCTGTGCTGCCACCATGGGTTTCTTTAGACCCATGAGCAGTACTGGGGGTCCCTTTCCTGTGCAGGGATACCCTGCTTGCTAAGTATAGGTCTCCCTTCATCCCCAAATCATCTAAAGTAGCACATTATCTATCAGCTAACCAGAGCCTTATGTCCTCAGGCAAAGTGCTAAGGGCTTGTTCCCGCACCAAAAGGTCTGCCAGTCCTTCAGAAGTGGTGACATGACATCCACTCACCCACCTATGAAAATAAGTGCTCACTTCAGCAACATATTCACACACACTTTCATCTGCTTTGCATCCATGCTCATGAAACTGTTTCCTATATGTTTCAGTAGTTAGCTTCAAACATTCTAACAAGTGATTTTTAACAGCAGTATAATCAAAATATTCACAATCAGCAAGTTTAGACAACACAGTTAAAGCTTTACCATGGAGGAAGGGGTCAGGAACCGTGCACAGAGCCTTTTGTCAACATCATACTGTTTATATATCCTCTTAAACACATGAATGAAACTATCAAAATTATCCCCCTCGTTATACTGCAGAAGAAATTTACTGACCTTTTGTGCTTCTGGGATCCAGTTACTCCCTTCCTCAATACCTCCATAACTCTGGCAGAGTCAGCATCTCCTTTGCATGCTGCCTCTGCCTCTCCTTTTCCCTAGCTTCAAGGCGTAGTAGTTTCTCATTCTCATCAGCCTGCAACCATCTCAGTTTCTCATTTCCTCACTCTCTAGATGCATCAGTCTCTCAGCTACTTCTATTTCCACATGCCTGGCCTTCAACTCTAGTCTCTTTAGCTCCAGATGGATTTTTAAGTCCTCTGCAGAAAGGTTGAGCTGTGCATTCTCTGAGGGCGGAACATCTCCACTGCCAGTCTGGTCATCCTCCTGGTTGCTGTTTTCTGATGCAGCTGTGACCAAGGCTGCAATCAGGTCTGCCTTAGTCAGGTTTCCATGCACCAGTCCCTTAGCCTGGCACATCTCAGCCAGCTGGGTCCATTTCAGCTTTCCGTACTCCTCTGCTGACATGCTGCCTGCTCTCCCTGACGAAGTAAGCTAACAAAAGAAATAAAACAATTGTGATCTGAACTCTGAGTATTCACTGCATGGCTGATTTAGAGTACAAAAACACCTTCAGTTATCACTGTACACAAGAAAAAACAAAACTAAATTCACAGCAGCTTCCAAATAAAACTTGTAATCCACAAAATGAAGCAGCTTTTCAGGCAAAACAATAAAGCCCTGAGCAGGGCAAGCTTAGAAAATTGTGAAAAAACCCACAGATGGCTCAGCACACTTCAGTTCACTTTATTCCACAGAAACACAGCACACTAATGCTCAACCATACGTTTTAGTTTGAAAAATCACTTCCTCAGAGGAAGCTTCCTCAAAGCTGCTTCATTTTGTGGATCACTGTACACAAGCTACAGGAATTCACTCTACCCACACCACTACAAGCCAATTAGTATTTGCCAAACACTTAATATGTGTTGTGGGTATCCCACCACTGCCAAACAATTAATATGCGATGCCCGTGCACCAGCCCAGCAATCAAGGAGCCTCAATCCTCACCACTAACACCAGTGAGGGGCATCAATATAGGGAAATTATACTAAATACACACAGAGTAAAGTACAATTTCCCTTAAGAGCACACAGAGATCACAGATAGTCTGGGGCTGGTTGCTCCCTTTTTCTCCAGGTCCCCAATAAGGCTCCCCACTGGTACAGCTATAGGGCCCAGATATCAGCCTAGTGGGCAAGCTAAAACTTCAATCACCCTATCTATCCAGCCAGTGCTTCATGTCCCTGCCCAAGTAGCTGATATACACACACTTTGAGATAACAGTTTATACAACCACACAGACACTCCTGGGGAAGGCTGGCACAAGTTCTCCAGCTGTGCCCCATTTACCCAGACTATACGGTAGAAATCACTGCTACCACCCAACTAATATTTATCAGCTACTCAAAGGCCCTTATGAAGTGTGTCCAATTATTACTGTGCAATATTATTATCCAAATGGTAAGTGCAACCAAACAGTCAAGACTTATTTGGAGTGACTTGGGACAGTAGCACTATATACATGCAATGTACTCTTAGAGCTTAAATTATCTCTACACAAAATAGCCACAGTTGAAAGGTTTAAAATATGTAATAATAAATAATAAAAACACAAGACAATATGTCTTACTACACAGTGCTAGTCAGGAGTTCATAGATCACAGAGAAATATTTAAAATAATACAGTAGCAAAAGTTCTGACATCACAGAAAAATAAACTAGTCTTATCTTCCTATTTCCTAGCTATATCTAAGAGAAAACACAGTTCTAAATATCCTACTTACATCTAGACACAGGCAGAGATCTGGTGAGTTGGATGTTCTCAAGACAAATGCTCTAATGCTCTCATTCTGTCTGTCCTTAAATTGATAACACAGTACCACTGATTCATTTCAGATTACATCATATCTTTCTGGTTCCCAGGCTAACAGATTCTCAGAGGTTAATAGCCCTTGATCTTGCAGCTGGTCAAGAAGCCAGAACAATAAAAGAATTTATACATGCAAATTCTAGCAATTAACTCTGGTCTCAAGACAATAGCCAGAATTCCTTCATCCAGACATATCGGCTCCAAGTTTTGACATCAAAGAATTGACTTACTAGCTTTGTTACAGCAGAGTGCACTGTTGGTACATTTTTGCAGTTCCACATTTAACACCATTTTCCCATTTAAGAGAACAAGTCTGTAGTTTATATTAATATTTAGAAATGACAGAATTATCTACAAAATACTATCTGGCTCGGCTGGCAGCCTTCACCTATCTTCACAATGCTATTAAACATTAAATGAGCACAAATACACTTATTAAGCACTCAATTGACTGAAATGCATTTAAGAAATGTGTTTTTTTTCCAGGCCAGAAGCAAAAAGAACACCAGTAAATGGAAGGGGAGGAGAAGGTTTAGAATACTGATGCTACTGGATGGCATTAATAAGGTGCTGAATCAGAATGGATCTCACTATAATGAAACAGCCATGGTAAACATTTTTAATTTTAGTTAATTTTCTTTTGATAAAGAACAGCACAATAGTTTACAAAAAATGTTGTCAGGATTATTTAAAGACATATAATAATGATAAAGTTGAATTATATTTTTAACAATCTCCAAATGTTAAATTTCTTGATGCTTTGTATACATATCATATATTTAACCCTAACCACTTCTATAGAAATAGACCCAGTTCCGCCAGTTGTTTCTGGCATTACTTATAGAATGGAAGGTACATGCACTGGGTTCAGGATTGTTTCAAAGTACTCTTTTTTTACCTCCCAACAGTACTTCTAATTTTGGACAGCAGTTCTCTACTGATTGCTTAAAGCAACCTGGTAATATCCTGTTCCCCTCCCAATCCACTAAATGGCTTGCAAGAACCTCTTTGAGGCCATTTGAAAGTCATACCACATGGCTTTGACAGACTTCTCCAGTACTCAGATTGTCACTTCATTAACTGCTTCATTTGTTACATTTATGGGTTGACAGTACATATCAGTTAAATCAGGAATTCCCATCAGTTAAATAAGGAATTCCCCCATTAGCATTACATGGAGGACTACTTTAACTTGAGGGCTACCCTCACTGATGTTTTGGACCTGTGGTGTGATGGATTTTGCACCACAATAAGCACTAACTACCTATTTTTCACAACTCCTTCCAAATAGCTTAGCTGTTCATTTATTGAGCAAAGTCAATTCACTGTCCATATCCATGCACTTCGCTTTATATGGCAGAAACTCTTCTGGAGTTATTTAAGCACATTTCCAGAGAAGTATCTGCTAGGAATTTCCAAGATATCCATACTGCATGACTGAACTGCAGCATCTGTCCAGCCACCACCCTGGCAGTGTGGCCTGACGTATCACTGGGTGGTGGTCAGTTGGCAGCTCAGTATCTTTCTTGACCCTAGTATCCAGAACATTAACCTCAAGTCTGATAACAAAACAACAATGTCAGGCAGTCACTGACATTTTGGTCAAAGTGCTGTGGTACTGAATACACCTATGAGCCTTGTTTTCTGAAGGGTCAGTTGACACCTCAGTCTAGTAACAATTTCCCCTGATTAACACAACAGTCATACAAAAAAATCACCATTCAGATATAGATAATGCAAGCCATTCCACCTAATCAGGCTCCATTATGTCTCTCCGACATTCCCTAGTTGATACTTAATCCAACAAAAGGTATTGGATCAGTAGGCGGTACTTTGAAGCAGCATTGTGACAGTTTTTAGAAAGGATGAGTGCTTTCTAGAATTTAGTTGCATATGCTCAGACAATTTTCCTTTCTGTATCTTACAGTTACATTAAGAAGATCCGTGCATCGACTTGCACAATCTTTATCTGTACTGCATCCAGTTTGGGGCTAGGAAGACTTCCAACATATACCTGAAATTTCTGTCAAGTGTTGCCTTGAAGGAGGTCAGACACTAGCCCCGCCAGTCAAGACGTCTGTTTCTGGAACCAGGGCTGTGTAAAGAGGTAGAACTACCTATAGTTAGAAACAATTTTTCAGCCTTATTCTACTCAACAAACTTTAAAAACAAAATGAAAACTCCAGTAAAGCTGGAACATTTAATAAGTGACCTCCCAAACCTCTTGTATCAGAGGCACATGGGATATATGCAAATGACCCTTATGAACATCAGGTGTTTCAGCTAATTGGCAATTCTGAATGCCCATGACTTGTTTTGTCATTTTAATGGACAATTTCAGGCCAATAAAGCCAAACTCCACTAACTGTGGATATGCAACAAACAACTCAACAAACTTTGTAATGTGAAAAATAACAAATGATATATGCTTTCCTAAAGTAGATATTTCTCAGCTCCTGAGTTGAATTTAACCCATCATGGATTCTTAAATAAACACTCAACGTTTTCAGATATGGTTGAGTCTTATGGAGTAGTAAGCAAGGCGCATTAGCTAGACCTTATTGTACTTGTAATCTACCTCAGTCTTGTAAAAATATTTGATATTTTGCCGCATTAAGGAATTGAGATAAGTATGATATATCATAAATTAAACCTATGATTAGATGAGTAAAAGAATAGCTATCAGGAAGAAATAAGAGTGTCAGTTCTAGGAGTACTCATAGACAAAAAGTAAAACCCTTGCAGGCACATCTCAAGGCTCTCAGCTGGGACTTGTATTACTCAATTTGTGTTTACTTTCCTGTAAATTTATTACTGCTGGGTGTCAAAATATGCAGTTTATAGTAAATTCAGAATATTGGGAACATCAGGCAGTGGCATGTTGACCTTAAATACCATAAGCAAGCAGACAAATGGGACAAAGAAAAGTGTAAGTATGTGATCTTTGGCTATACACCTCAGAAAGTGCCGGTGCTTGGCAGTGAATGCCTGGAGAATGTTGCCCCGATGAAAGATTTAGGGATTATGGTCAGCAACAGATTATCATCTGTGGTGCACGTATCTAATATTGGAATCAAAGCCTTAAGTTAAATGGCCTCTTCAAGACATCAACAACAGCAAAACAGCAATCAGAGACTATACTGTTGGTTACATTTTATAAGGTCTATAAGAGATTATAATTCCAACTTCTGTACATTCACTCTGTCAAATGAACACCTTGTAGTAACAAAGTTTACGAGATACATTCCAGCACTTCAGAATAAAATATTTTGGGCATGTAGGAGAAATTAATCTTTGTAGTATTAGTTATACATTTCTTAGATGGCCATATAGCCAGAGAACAGTGGTCCAAACTATTGAACTTTGAAGCTCAACATTTACTTTAAATTATTGTTAGATAGCTGCTTAGGAACTTGAATGTAACAAAAATGTTTTGGTTTTAAGTATCAGGCAATCAGAGATTTTTAGTTTAGTATCTGTAGGTATCAGTGACATCAGAGATTTCGGTGACACTTACATGAAGATGGTAAAATGAACAAGACATCATTCCACTGTCTTTAAAAGGTAGAAAAGGAACATTTTAATTGCATTTGCCTAGTCTGAATTATAAATGGTTCCTCATGATGGCAAAAAATGGCTAGCAGTCCAACAGATTAAATTGCAAGATAAGGCAATCAGATAAATAAAGCAGACTATATCAGACTAGCTTATAGCAAAATTTAGGATATGAGTTATCAAGAAAATTAATGTTTATTTCATTTTTCCATGATTTTATAGAACCAGCAACTATTCTATATTATGAAAAAGAAGTGAAAAAGTTAAGATCTGAAGATGGTATTATAAAACCTTGTTGGGGCAGACTGGAGACGTTAATACTTAAATATAATGAAAAACAGTTTTGAAGTTCAGTTTTTGATGATTTGAAAAATGCCTGTTGTTATGTCTTTTTTTTTAATCTTCCTTCCTCCTTTATGTATATATCATAAATATGTTGAAATTAATAAAATTGTTTGAAAAGAAAAAAATAACTAATTTTCTTTATATTTCATATTTTACCAAAGGGCAGCTAGAATTTTGAATTCCAGATATATTATACTATTGACTAGGTACAACAGCATTTGAATTAAACAGAGAAAAGTTGAATAAACTTTGGAAGTGTGTTGTGGTTGAAAAATAAATTCATTAACCCAATATGGTGCAGTAAACTCCCTATAATGAAAACTAATAAGTTGGAATGAGTAAACTCTAACTTATAAAAAGCAAGTTTATCATAGCAGTGGGAAAATAAATAGCAGAAATGCTTAATAATGGATAAAATATATGAAAACAAATAGTAATGAGATTACTAAATTGCAAGATTGTTTTACAGAAACAGTTATTATAGTTTGTTGAATCAAAAGTGGTAGATCAGAAACATGCATAGGTAACTCTTATGGGATTACACAGGTATACATTTTATGAAAAGCTGAGGTAAATGAAAAGGAAAACAGAGGCATTAAACTGGACAGGAAGATATGAAATTACACATTAATTCCAGTTATTAACATCATATCATATTTTTATCCATTAAGTAATGTTTAAAAGATGAAGTATAAATGCATTTGTAGCAGATGTTTGGGGCCATATGTGAAGACATTGTCTTTAATCTACAGACAATTGTAGTCATCTTTAAAATGAAAAATGTTTGTGGCTTTTAATTTCTTTGCAGGGGAAAAATAGTGATATGAGCTTTATCAAGTAAAGTCATCAGCTGTTTGCATTTAAGAAAGCTATATGTCTATAAAATCAGCCAAGAATATCACTGGGTTCACTGGGTTATTTAAAGAATATCCCTGTGATCCCCACCCCCACTACACATAGGACCTCATCCAGTGGCTCCTCTTACTACCCCCAGTTGGCCCGTTTCTTCTGGGAAGACATGAGAGAGAGAACTTTTGGGTTCCTATCCTCCCATTCATTTTAGGAAGACAGGATACATGAACTCCTGGGATAGATGAAATTTCTGGAGCCTATTCATTCCTGCCCAGTCACAATTATTCCTAAGTTCCCAGCCAAGATTCAGGAAGCAGACTAGCTTGCTGCTCCTACAGGGCAGCATGCCTTCTTCCTATAGGAGCACCCATACTCCCTTAGCAGCTATTCTTATCTCCACTATTCCTGCCTCATGAGCAAAGCATGCAAATCTGCATAATTTGTTTCCCTTGGCTTATGTGTTTGAATGCATTGAACTTCCACTAGTTGTAACACCTAGTGCTCCCACTCTGTGTGGAGAGCCAGAATTGCCTTGTGTCTTCCAGGAAGGGTGAGCTGACAGTGACCACTCACTCCTTTCCTCCCCACCTGGCTCCTATTGGAATCTGACCCACTAAAGGAATTTGGGTCACCTGAATCACAGGGCTACATCATGGACTTGTCTACCATCCCAGTGAAATCTGAAGTTTTGTTGTCTGTTGTATGAGCTACTTATACTTCAGTTGTTGCACCCTTTCCCTATGGTGCAGATACACTGTTGTTTATTTTTTATAGTTAACTGAGACTGCAGATGGCTATCTCCTCCTTCTAGGTATGAGGAGGCACTGACCCCACCCTCAGAAAAAAAGAAAAATCAAAGCAGTTAATGTATGCACTGTGAGTTTATGGTATTTCTCTGTAAAGTAAGTATTTATCAATCCTAATAATCTCATCTCAGTGTTAACACCTTCATTTATAATGGAAATAAATAAATAAATAAATGTGTCACTAGTTCATTTTAGAAACTTTGATTTTATAAACAATTTTTAAAGAACAGATGATAAGTGGCTTCATGTAACCAATGGAATTAAGTGAACAACATTAAAGAAATAAACCTACTACCTTCATGTTCAGGCAAAACAGAGTATTTACAATATGTTTTCTCATTTTCTTTTTGTGGCAATTAGTGGAGATAATGTGTCTAATTCAGGAGATGTTAAATTTTGGATTTTTACTTGTATTATGCCATCCATATCAGTTAAGCTTTTGTCATACATATTCCTATACACATCAGTTAAACTTTTTTTAAACATCATTTTTTTTGTGTTCTTCAGAACAAAACTAACTAACTTCATCAAAATGATTATGAAATCAGTATAAAACAGGGTTCCCCTGTATGTCTCCATCTGAATAGCAACAAGTAAGAATTTCAGTAGCATTCAAAGAAGAATGAGGTTGCCACAGTTCGAACACACTGAATTCCTGGAACATGCTTTTAATGTGGTCGTGTCACTCCATCAGTCATACAAGTGTCAATTAGAGTAATTTTTAACAGATCTTGCATATGGTTTTTAACTTGGAGTTGATCAACTGTATTTCTATGACATTAAGAAAACGGTTAAAATATTGTGTTTCTAAACAAAATGCACAATTACAATTGTCTTCTCTCACCAGACGTTCAGGTGGAGAACTATTACATGGTCTACTATATGCTAATACTCTAGGTTACTAACAATTACTGACTATAACTATATGATGAGTGTGTGGTATAGATATTCATAATTTGTATCATTCATTACATGATGTGTATTAAACCTCTAGAGCCATATCTAATATAGCATCATATTCTGGTGCTAAATTCTTATTCATAATGACCAGTATTTTATATTTAGAAAACTACACCACTCTCCATTCTGATTTTTTCACCATATTCAAAAATAATGTAGACACTCAAGTAAAGCATGTATTCAGCATATTGTTAGGAACTTTTGTCAGTTTAAGTATTAGCTTGTCTTTAGTGACTAGAACATCCCTTTTTCAGTGGTTAGTCCTCACCATACTTAGAATATGATAAATAATCTTTTTAAATTTCAGAAGCAGAGTACACTCTAAGGCTGTTTATCTTGACGTGGGTGTATGGACATATATCAAAAAATCAAATTATTGAATGTAAGTGATCGAACACAAGTATTCAATCACCAAATTTAGATCAGATGTGCCACCTTTTCTTTTCCCTTTGAAAATTTGAGCTCTTGACCAATTATAAGCAAACCCTTAACACACAGAAGGCTGTTTGCACTATCTCATAGCTCATAACTAAAACAATTATATTATAGTTTCTTTTTCTAAACTGTATCTCTTCCTATACACCGAAGTAAAAGCCTCCCTTTTGTCCACACATATAAAAATGTCTATAGAACCCCCTTTCTGTCTACGTCCATCATTATACTCAGAAACTACACAGGGGAGAGGGACAGGGGACAGTACAAATATTTTTATTTATATTCACAGACACTGTCACGTTTAGATTTCATATTAACTCTCAATGGATTAATTCTCAACTAGCTTGCAATTATTCTTAGACAGCATTACAAAAAAATCTATTCCTGTTTAAGTCACTCTACAAAAGTTGGTAGTACTTGTAATTGCCTTCACATGGTCTTCCATGTTATTCCTTCAGAAAATCAAACGTAATATTTCTCTGCTTTATTTGTTATACTTGTCTTCACAACATATACACTTGTCTTGCAGGGAAAAACTCTGATGCTGCTTGACATTGATATAACAATCAAATATATCCTTCTAGATTTCACAACATGATCTAGATCAGTCCTTCCATGGGTAAATTTTAACAAACTTAATTATGTTTCCCGGCAACATGTTTGCAGGACATAGTGAACTTTGATCTGTTATTGAAACTGACTTCTTATTGTAAATAATAGGCTTTGCACTCATGTAAGCATAATGTCCTGTAAATCTAAAGCATCATTTATCATAAATCCCTGCTGTTCTTTTATGAAAAAAACTTATGTCTTTGCTTTTCCTGTTTAATAAGTGTGACAGAAACGACAATGAATCATTCTTTTCACAATGCTACTTTATTTTATAGCTTGTTATTACAGACTGACATTTAACAAGTTATGCCTGTATTCATAACTCTGGTTAAATCTTTTGATCTGAAAAAATGCTTACATAGTGCTAGTGACCAGAATAAGGCAACGCAGCAATAACAAAACAAAATGTTGCAACATTTATTATTTTTTCATTGTGCAAGATTCCTGGTGTCTCCTAGTTAAAGTTGGTACCAAAAGATAGTCCACCACTAGCAAAAATATAAGCATTCACAAATTAGTTTACTTTTTTATGAGGTAGTGTTCATATTTGTTCAAACTATTGATCATCAGACATTTTGAAATATGGTATTTGGTTGTATTTTTGCTACCCAGAAAGAAAAACAAAAAGTTGAATGAGGAAAATAAGCTTTAGTTCTAGTATAGCTGCATTTCCTTGAAGTATTGTTGAAGAGATTTGTTTACATTTTTTTTTGGAGGGAGGGGGACTGTTTGCATTTGTTAGAACACTATCATCTGCATGTAGAGTACAGTTAATGGTAGGGATGTTCAAGGACAAATCATTAATGAATAATGAAAATCAAAGAAGACCTAGAGCAGGTCCTTGTAATACTCCATATTCTGTAAGTTAGACAGTTTTTGAACTGTTTGAGCACAAGCTCAGATAATCCAGAGTATGTTTTAAAAGTCAGTTTGTGGTTTATAGGTTCATAGGTAGTTACTAGACATGAAGACCACGAGACAGTTGAAGAGTCTATCCTAATTTGCCTAAAATCACTGTTCAGTTAATGACTTGATCAGTCACTTAGTAGGGAAATGAAGGTGTAAAGATTCAAACTCTGTACCCTTGGCACAGGAAGTAGTTCTTTAATAAGTCAGAGCTATAGTTCTCTGTACTAGCTGCCAGACAAAACTAATACAGCTACCTGGTGTGGGAATATAACTCACAGCCTTCCTCACCAAAGGCAAGTTAATATAGTGCCACAATGATAACTCTTTTCTCTAAACTTGTTAGCACTTTGTCTGATAGTGAATAAATTGCAGTAATTATACTTATTTTTTTTTTTATGGAATCTGCATTGTTTGTGAGTAAGGATATCATATCTGTTGATATATTCAAGAATCTGATAGCAATTGTTTTTGTTAAGGTTTTGCCATCATCTCTCTCTCCCTATATATATATATATATATATATATATATATATATATATATATATATATATATATATATATGGTTCCCATTCAGAAGCCTGAAACATCATAAGCCTGAAAATCAAAATCCTGAAACCAAAAGCCTGAAAATTCAGAATCCTGAAAACTCAAAATCCTGAAAGCCCAAAATCCTGAAAGACCAAAATCCTGAAACTCAAAATCCTGAAAACACAAATAATGCTAATATGTCACTATAAAGACACTAATATCTACCAACTGACCCTGACCCTAACCCTAACCCTAAGGTCCGTCACTATCGCACACTCACCTGACCCACGCCGTAACCCTAACTCACTTAAACCGCCCCTAACCCCAATATTTGTCACTATTGCATACATGCCTAACCTGCGCCCTAACCCTAACTCACTTAAACCGCCCCTAACCCTAAAATAAAACCAACCGCACACTTACCTGACCCCAATGCATGACCTAACACCACAGGGCTAACAATAGCAAAGCCACAATGACATCAGTATGTCTATTTTGTGTTTTCAGGATTTTGAGTTTCAGGATTTTGGTCTTTCAGGATTTTGGGCTTTCAGGATTTTGAGCTTTCAGGATTCTGAATTTTCAGGCTTTTGGTTTCAGGATTTTGATTTTCAGGCTTATGATGTTTCAGGCTTCTGAATGGGAACCATATATATATATATATATATATATATATATATATATATATATGGGTTACCTTTAGTACGTCGACAGCCCACTACATCGAATTCCATTTCTCCGACATGGCAGAACATTGACAAATGAAGAGCCGAAGTTTCCCACATGGTAAGTCACCGTTTAGCCAACCAGAATTGAAAAACTGCCATTAAACAGTGGGGGGCTTCACCCCCCCCCAACTTAATATTCCAACTCCGAGAACGCATTACCGCGGAAGTATGGGGCAAAGTTTAGGTGGATCGCCAAATGGTAACTTACCATGCAGGAAATGTTGGCTTTTCATTTGTCGATGTTCTGCGGTATCGGAGAAATGGAATTCGATGCAGTGAGCTTTCGACGTACTAAGGGTAACCCATATATATATATATATATATATATATATATATATATATATATATGGGTTCACTTCTAAATCTCAAAAGCCCAAAATCCTGAATCCTAAAGGACTGAGACCAAAATCTTGACAATTCAAAATATTGAAAACTCAAAATACTGAATCTCATAATATCGAAAAAATACAGGACACCAACACTTACTATATTCCAGCACAAGTACCTACAGAAACAAATAAAAGACAAACCATATTAACCTTCTCCAACTATAAGCAGGGGGGGGCAAGTCCCCCCTGCAACCCCCACACCCCCTGCTACTTAAATAGATCAGCTCCGAGATCGCATTACACTACACTAAGATGAGCTTTGTTGTACTATAGCAAATTAGAAGGGAACATGACTAAGGTTACAACAGGCAGTCATGAAGCACGTAATGGTATGTTTGCCATTTTGTTATGTGGAGTGCGAATTGATATAGTTAAGTAGCAGGGGGTCTGAGGGAGCAGGTGGGCTTGCCCCACTGCTTATAGTTGGAAAAGAGTAATATGTTTCTTTATGTACTTGTGCTGGAATATAGTAAGTGTTGGTGTCCTATGTTTTTTTGATATTATGAGATTCAGTATTTTCAGTTTTCAATATTTTGAACTTTCAAGATTTTGGTCTCAGACTTTTGGGATTCAGGATTTTGGGCTTTCAAAGTTTTGAAGTGAATATATACATAGTTGCCGGAACCATAGAGCCAGGGGGAGTCCCCCTACTTTTACAGCTGCAAGACCAGTCAGAAAAAATGAATGAAGTTGAGTTTTCACACTAATGTGGATTCCCGCATGGAAGTTAAACTAGCTGTCCTTGTTCTCTTATTGCTCTGTGTTACAGGACTTATGGTGTCACTGTTCTGTTGGTGCTGTCAGAGCTATGCCAGTAAGGAGAGTTTTGTTCTTTTATCTGCAAGAGTTATGCTGCTCCTGTGTGTGTGTGTGTGTGTGTGTGTGTGTGTGTGTGTGTGTGTGTGTGTGTGTGTGTGTGTGTGTGTGTGTGTGTGTGTGTATACAATGCCCCAGTTAGGTAGAACTGGTGGTTAGTGTTACTCAGGCTCAAACCCTGAGCCTTAAGTGCAAGGAGCAAGACCCCGAATTCCCTTCCCACACTACCACTTGTGTTCAGTGTTTGGCTCTTTGGTCTGTTCCCCTTAAAATTTGTGGTTTTCTGGCAAATCATTGAGAACTGAATTCACTAAATAATGATAGCCCTTTAAGTTTCAGTCTTCTGATCTTTCAGGAAACACATGATAACAAAAAACACTTTATTTTAGCAACTTTCTAAGATTATACAAGCAATATTTAAAATGTGTCCCTGGTTTTGGTCCTTTACCCCCCCCCCCAATACATTTTGGCTTTTTCCAGATTTCTTGTGCTGCGAAGTTGAGACATTTGGTTGTGTGCCAAATCGATTTTACAAGGAGCTGAGAGCTTCAGGGGAAGAGAAGTTTAGTGCTACTTATGCTAAGCTGTTTGCATTGTTAGTAGCTCAACAGGTTGTATACTTGCTTTTGAGGCAGTAGGCTGTGGATTCTACTCCCACAGTATGTAGATGGTTCACTGATAATGTACTGTGTTGTACTTTAAAGGGAGTGGATGCTGCAGTCCTATGAATTCCCTCCTTTGGTGGAGTTACCTAGCAATTATGTTTCTGTTAACAGTTTGCCATCCATTTCCCACTGCAAAATTACTAGCTTATCATTTTTTTTTAATATAGCATAGGCAATTTATTCTTCAAGGGCAACAGGCACTTTATTTGTAAATGAAATAATGAAATATAAAGTTGTTTGCTAGCAGCAACATCGGCATTAGTTACAGATCCCTTTAATGTGGAATTATTTAGATTAATTACTTCTGCAGAGATTTTGCATATTTAGTGATACTGATGGATTGTAACAGCAGAAATTTGAGTGGCTTTTTATGGGTGAAATTTTCTGAAATGGGTAGTTTTGTCATTATTGGTTCATACATTTTGTTTCATTGCTTACTAGAAGACCATTCCAAACTACAAATTTAAAACACATTCTAACAAAAGGTGCTGTGTTATACAAGGAATATAATTTAATACAATCAGGTTAATACAATCAGGAAGGTGACTCAAAGAATGCATACATGTATGCTTGCTCACAGGATGCAGGAGATCAAAATAGGAGAAAAGACCAGTCACCAGAGGAGTTCCCCAAGGTTCAATGTTGTGACTTTTTCTGTTTGGCATATACATCTCAAAAGTTGAAGGAAATACCAAAGGGCTTTGGCTGACTAAGTCTGAGATGTTATTGAATCCCCAAATGACTTAGCCATCATGTAGGAAGTTTTGTCCCAAACAATAACTGGTGCTAAAATCATGAATTGAAACTAAACTCCAAGAAATACATTATTGTATCCTTTGGGAAGCCATCCACTCCAGGGAACTGCCAAATTGACAATTCCCCCTGAGAAATGAACCAGTTCTTTTGCATTTGGGAACTTGTGTGTACAGTGACCTAACTTTTGACCAACATGTGCCCAGAGTCATAAGAATGTCTTTCTATATTGCACAGCTTAGAAACAAATTGATTTTGACTAGATCTGGAGATGTTATTGTACCTCTTTACAAAGCTCTCATTAGGTCAATCATTTTGTATATTGCCTACTTTGGCATGTATCTGTCCAGTCCCATGCAACAATTGGAATACCCACAGAGATACCTTACTAAAAGGATACAAGTCCTAAACAATAGGTCTTGCATGGATCACCTCAAAGATTTATCACTATACTCAGTATCCTACGGAGTGCTTAGAGGTGACATGTCTGGCATACAAGGCATCCTACGAAATAATACAGATGGACTTACTGAATATCAACAAGTCAAATGGTATCAGAAATACTCAACCCAGGTATCTAAACTTGAATGTTGTGGAGAGATGGATATATATCACAAAGGCTACCTCTGTTCCAGAACAGACTATCCATTCAATTAAAACAAAGCTTATCCCTGTCCACATTCAAAGGCAACTTAGATCTAAGGATGGGTAACAGAAAATGTATTGCAGGATTGTCCCTCATGCTACTAAGGGATAGGGGCAGTTCCTAAATGCTGCATCTCTTACATGGGTCCCCTCAAATTCTCTATACAGTAGTATGATCACATTTATACTCACTAGGGCTAATATACAATTATCAGCCATGGAATAAGTAAAACTAATTAGGAAATGTTAATTCAAGCACCAAAAGTGAAACTGACTAAGCTTACAATGTCCTCCAAGTGAACCTATGTTGTGGTAGTAAATAGTTTTAAAAAATTGCCCTTTTTAGATCACTAAGTGCCCTTCTCACCATCCGGCCCCCGCCTCTCCAGTCTTCAACAGCTTCTGGCACACATATATATATATATATATATATATATAAATATATATATATATATATATATATATATATATATATATATATATATATATATATATATATATATACATATACATATTTATTTATATAGGCAGGTAGTCACTGGGAGATGCCGAAGATGAAGTTTTCAGAGACTGGTGTTAAAGCATGCTTGTATCCATAAGGGAAGTTACCTGTTGTCAGAGAAACAATAAGATAAAAGGTAAAAGTTTCAACATACATATTCTACCAGTTTATAAGAATTTAGAATGGATTATATTAAATATTGAGACATGTTATTTATCTTTTCCAGTAGTCTGAAAATTATTTTATGAGTAATAGTTTTGAAAAAGAATGGAAAGCATTTCACATACTTATTTAGAATAGTATTTGATGTTGAGGTTGAGATGTTGATGGGGTCAGTAGTGGAAGGTAAGTGGTATAAAAATAATCTATTCAATAGCATTTAACATTTAGCATGTTAGCATACTAACAGTAGGGTTTTGGGGAATGCTGCAGCGTTAGCTAAGAATTTGCCTATAAAAAATGAAATATAGTCACTTTGATGCAATAACTGAGATCCTTTGACAACAGTACTGTTATCATTTAGTGATTCACCAGAGCTTGAGTATTAAAGTATAAGAAAAAAAAACATGGAACTGTACGTGGCTTACTTAAGAAATAATTTGAATAAGTATCAGGAAAAGAGGAAAACAGAAAAGCTGGGTGGATCTATCAAGGAAAGTATTAGGAAGGGTTGAAGGAATGGATGTCCAGGATCATGAGGAGAATGTGGTTGTGAATGAAAAATATAGTCCAGCTAAAAAGAAAAAAAAGACAGCAAGAGAGAGAGAAAGCAAGGTAAGAGACATAAACAGTAGAAAATACATTTATTTTAGATAAAAGAGAAATTGGAAATATTTCTTTGGATATAATTGTTAATATAACAATGATTAATGGGCGATTCCATTAGTCTATACAGTAATGCTTGATTCCATTATAAGACGAGTAGGAGAATGTAGTCTGGGAATGCAGCATGTCAGGCAGAAAGTTTGAGTAATTTTGTCATTTTTGTTAACAGAGACAGCACAGAGTTCCATTCTGCAAAGGGAAGGTAGGTACAAATGGGTAAATGAATGCACTGGAAAGTAACTGAAAACAAATTAGCCTATAATCTAAACAGACTCTAGAGAGATAAACACAGAATCTAGTGAACCTGTCTCCAAGTTCACTAAATAAATGTCAGTGGTGTTTTATAAACCACTAGTAAAGCCGCACAGTCTCCTCTTAGAAATCAGAGATGTGTTTCAGTTCCTCATCCAGAAGAACCAGATGTTTAGAATCCTGTTTACTTCCATTAAAGGGAAATTACTGAAAATTAAAGGTAGGGGGTGGCTCTAGAGTACAATATGATGGCAGTGTAAATTTATAACTACTGTCCCAAAGCACCCATCTAAACTCTCTAAATGTCAAACAAACAGCATATTTTCCCTAAAAATTAAGATATCCATGAGTTCAGAGATGCCACTTTCATCATTCAGAATCACACAGCAGATTCTGTGTACAAATTCTGTTCCAAATGGTGATAGAGGAAGCTGGGAACAGAATCTCAGTTCTCTAGGACAAGTTGTTGTTAAAGTCTTGACATACAGTACAGAAGTTAAATTGCATCCACAACCATGGGGTATGTAAAGGCACTAATAAATACAAAAATGTACTGTCTGCAGTTAACAATATCATTAAAGACCACAGCTGTTCAGGAGGCACAGTGAAACCTTACACCACATGAGGCTAGGCTGGAAATGCTATCAGCAAATAAGATGATTGGAAAACCATCATTAGAAAAGCAACCTAAGGCTAGTGGGTCTTAAAGAGGGGACAGAAAAAGAGGGTATCCATAAATAATAAATATCTAGAAATCTATCTCCCTGATGCAATTGAAATTTCACATAATATAACCATCAAAATTGTCCACAAATCCTTGTAGCCTCCTCCCCTGCCTACAGTCCTGGCATGTTATATTTTGTTTGTTCAGTTATACTGGCAAGGAGTTCCTTGACAATTTCTTCTGCAAGGTCAGAAAGTCAAGCTAATCCAGACTTTTCCTTTCTGATTATTGCCAAAAGGAGAAAATATTTGCAGACGTTTTTCCATACCTTGCCACTTTAATTACCAGATGTCAAAAGAAGCAATATTCTTTTCAGACACCTGTACAAGCATTCCTTTTTATGCAGCAAAGGATGCCACATCACACAGCCATCCCAATCTGTCATATATACAAAAGAAAGGAGGCTGAAGACCAATACCAGTAATGAGGCCATGATCCATGTGGGCATGGAAAGCAACCCCTCTGGCCTGTCTCCCTCTAAACAACCTACAGCCCTGGGGAAATTTGCAGCTGGGCTTTTCTTGTTCCTCCTTTGGTCTTTGCAAAGCAGATATTGTACCAAAGTACATCAGCTCACCAGAAAAAAATGTCACATAAGGAGTTTTCCAGACAACTGATTAAAGTGCCAAAAACAACAAATTCAATCAGTTGTCAGTGGAAGTAACCATCCCTTACCAAATCTATGTATATGGAAAAACAGACATCTGAACCCACCACTTCTATAGAAACACAGCGAAATGATGATCAGCCAAAACTAGTTCACCAATTCTTTTTAAACCTGCCAATATAGCTGGAGATTCTACCTTAGGAAAACAGCAGAAATCCAAGCCTAAGACTAATAAAACTTAAACTATTTTAGTCTTGGGGTTTGATTCCCTCTGTACCTGGTATCTGTTAAGTGACTTCCCCTCAAACTTCTAGGCAGCCTATATATCAGCAGGAGGTAGGAGTCTTCTGTTCAGTAACAGTTCTGTCCGCAGGCCTTAGGACCTTATCACAGACCTCAGGCTATTTAAGTCACCAAGTATGAACAGCTCCAAATGGGTCTATTCAACTTCCAATACTGTATTTTGTTAATTAGCAAAGCATTCAGTTTTGAACTTAAGTTTGTAGTGTTTTTCATTTTATATAGTTTAATGCCAGCACTAAATATTTTAATGTTAATGTTAGAGGGCTTTTCTCTAAGGGGAAACACAATGCCTTTGCACAATGGGTGAAGTGTAGGGACTGGCATAGTCTTTGTACAGGAGCTGAAGTTCCAGAAGAAGCATAAATGATGTATAGGTAGTACTCTGGGTGGTCCAGCAACCACCAACTCAAAATAGAGGGGCAGCTGTCTTTATTAAACCAAGATTAGGATGGACAGGACAGTAAAAAGAGAGAAGTAGGTTAGTGGGAATTAAGAATGCTAAGTCCAGAGGGTGCAATTATATTTTGAACCTTTTATGGCCTGAATTCAGGTATGCCAAAGTAACTAGGGGATTTCTTTTCAAAACTAAATAACATAAATCCCTGACATTTACCATTTAATGCTTTTAATGTAATAAACTTGATTTTTACCATTCCATACCAGGTAAAGAGTATCATGTTAGGTTTCAACAATTCTTATTACAGCCGAGTCCATTTCCAGGTGTTTCTGCAGTTACCTCCTATTGCACCTATAGGCATCAAATATCGCTTGCTCATATTTGCATTAATAATTCCAAAACCATGCTACATGCAAGGTATCGGAATATTTTATCTTGAAGTATACATGATGGCAAACACAGTTGTATTGATATTAAAACTCTGTCAATGAGTATTTGTTAGAATTGTAAGGTGATAAGTTTATGTTTTTTTTTTAATTCTCAAGCCACACCCACTGGGAGGTATAGTTATTCACTCAAAAAAGCTGTATTGGCGGGAATGAGTTAAACCAAATGAACCAATTACAATTGGGCAATATATGGCAGTTACTTTACACATAAACTCAAGATTTGCTGTCATCTCCCAGTCATTTAACACAAGCAGATGCATAGATTATCTTGCCACTATAGCTGAGCCATGTTGTTGACATGGAAGTCCTTTCCTTCCCAATTACTGACCATGAGGGAGATAAAACTGCCTATGAATTTGTGCCCAATCCCAAGTACTGCAACTAAAGCTTGGAGAATGGACTCTGTAACATTTGAGGACCCTGACCTAAGAGTTTATAGTCTTCAAAAAAAAAAAAAAAGACATCCTGAGAGGCTTGCTATTCAGACTAAAACACTTTATATGCTCCTTGTTGGATTGCTTCCCACATATGTAGAAGCAGCTAGACTCATACCTGACCCTGTAACACACACTATCACAACTCAGTGTGTGTACTTGTAGATGCTAAGCTCAAGGAGCAAGCCTTCTGAAGTTAGATGCTTTACAGACCATCTCATTTTATCAGTAGAATTACGACAAATTATATGCTACCTTGCCTATTAGTTCTTGCACTTTCTCAAGTTAAAGTAATGACAATTAGTTATTCATTTAGTTAGTGACCAATATGAACAGTTTAGTTATTTAATAATAGTAATAAGATACATTTGTACAACCAATTTTCACTCTTATGCTTAATTGCTTTGTTTTACCTATCATTATCCTGTATGAACGATTGTGTTCTTTCTTGACAATAAAAAAGTTACTGAATTTTTTAGCATGAAATGATTGTAGAATCTCTTTATTATACCTCTTGCAGATTATCTCTATTAGGAATTCAGATAGAGGCAGTCACACTAGTTAAATCTGAATCAATCCTTTGTCAAAATCTTTGATATATATTTGCTACATCAGATCCAGCTGTATACAAACATAATACTACAAGCATGATCCAGTGACTGGAGCTTGAAACTGCAACTTTTTAACCTATGTTAAATTTGTGCAGCCTTGGTCTCCTCAAAAGAGGTGCTAAAACATTGGACTGCATTAGCAGCGACTGTGATGTTGTACAAATCAGTAGTATGGTTCACAAATGCTTGTGGCTGATGCAAGAAAGAATACATTAATGGAGTAACACCTGAAATATTTCTTAGGTGCAATGACTTGGGGTGGACTCAGCTGATGAGAGATTTTCTTCCACTGGCATCTGTATATGTATCTAAATGTACATCTTTATGCGAATCAGGGGAAGGAAATCCAAAATTTTATTTTGTCTTTACTGATGACAGAGATGTTGCAGCATTGAACATGGGTGCCTGTTTAACTGCAAACAAGCTCCAAGATATGACAGCTGCCTCTGTATATGAACATCGTTGAAACATTGCATACAGATGGAAGAGTTAAGGAAAAAAGCAGATCTCCAAATTGCAAATGGGGATCTCTGGCTAACCAGTTTTGCAGACAACTGCAAACCTGGTATAATCCTCAACTCCCCATCTGACATGCACAGGTTCCATTTGGAACTCATATATGTCAACAGCTGGAGCTTAATATTACATTTGGTAAACAATCCCTTCATCTGTCTTATAGTATAGACAACACCCCACTTCAAAATGAAAATGTGTTGAGAGACCTTGGAACATGGGTAGATAATTCCTTTGCCTTTGACCATCAATCTGCAACAGTGTTTAGGAAATCTTATTACCTGGTGCAATTGATTGCAAGAGGTATTTCGTGTAGATTCAAAGAAGTTCTTAACCTTCTATATTCCACACTGATCAGACCTATTATGAAATACAATGAACCTGTAGGAATGGGTTTATATTAGATACTCAAAGAGGCATTTCATTGAATGCCTCTTCATCGACCCGTAATCCACAAAAACACAAAACAGAAAACATGCATATAAGTGATTTCTTTCCCTGAGAAAGAAATTGCTTACCCTAAACAAAAAACACATCACTAAAAACACAAAAAAAGTGGAGGGGCTTCACCCCCACACACCCCAATGAGGGGGGCTGTGTCCCCCACACCACCCCTAACTAAATATACCAACTCCAAGCTCACACTACAGTGGGGAAAACAGCAAAGTAACAGAGGTGGCCAAGCCACTGATATGACCGTTCGCTGTCTTGTGTTTTCTTTATTTAACAGTCGATGAAGAGGCGTTCGATGGAATGCCTCTTCGAGTATATAATAGAAACCCTTTTGAAATGTATCTTACTAGCCATATTGAGCAAATGGAAAGACCCCCAGATGCTCCTAATTAAAAAGGAATCAGGTTGAAAAGGTAAAAGCTACCATTAGAGGCTGGAAGCACTGTCCCTTAATTCTGTGCCCTGTAGACGTCTTACAAGTGATCCGTGCCTAATCTTTCAGGCCATTTAGGATCCTAGATTTCTTGCATCTTAACAAATCAGACAGTCCCACTAACACTTTAACCAGAGATCTAAACTTGCTTCAACAAATAAACAAAATAGAGTAGAGAGATGTGTTGCTCAATGCTTTCCCCTAATCTGGAACAAACTTCCACTCCAAATTAAACCATACAGCACACTTTCTTCCATTCAAGAAGAGTTAGACATCTGTATGAGTATCTAATGATACACCCTTGGTGTGACTGGCCTGTTGCTACTTGAAAAAAATGAGTTAAGGTCTAAGGGGTATACTGGCAAGGCATAAATGTCCAATGGTTCCAGGTGCCTTGTAATATTCTATGATTATATGATTCAAAATATGGGTTACAAAGGACTTCCAGATGTTTTTCAGTGTATTTAAACAAAGAACAAATGTTCATCTTCCATCTTATTTACTACACTTATGCATTTAATTACTCTGATCAAGGCCATTCAGTCCTTCCATTCTATAATACTCGATGCTTTTCCATCTCTTCTTGTATATTCTGTTGTATTTTCATATGAGAATGTATTGCCTTCCGTTTTCTTATTTTGTCATATTGTTGGCTGCAGACCAAGCCACAGACTGTATTACTAATGTTTCAGATAATAAATCATGTTGCCTAAGCATGGGAAAGCCAGTGAACTTGTGAACATAAATTAGAGGAACCCATGAGACTGATAGTCACACGTGTTCAATGAAAGATGCAGATTTCCTAATGCTCTTTATTTACTTTAACAGCTGTGCCCATTCGTTCTGTGAATGCAGTCCTTCCCTAGAATGGAATTCCCATATGACACATACATTTTATTTATCTGAAAAATGAATTTACAAAATCTTACCGCATGTTATCCACATGCATGAACTTCCCTAAAAATATGAAGGTATTTACTAACATTTTAGTTATTACTTGATCGACTTCCTTTCTCTCTGGAGCATGCTGAATAATTTGGAAGTGAGCTAGAAAACAGAAAACAAAATCATACAATAGAACCTGCTGCAATAAAAAGCAGGTGGCTTTAAAGAACTTTTGTACAGTAATTTTTGTTTCCTTTCTGAAAAATAACCACAAGAGAATTTTACATAAAAGTGAAAACTTTGTTGAACGTGACACGTGTTTCATATTCTGATTTAACAATGTTTCTCTGCAGGCCAGTTAATCAAATGAAACTCCTCAAACAAATCTGTCTTAGAAACACTAAACAGAGTCCACAACATTCCAAGTCTATGACATGCTTATCTGTGAAGAAAATATGCCTAGTGATCAAAATAACTTTGAATATTCATCTTCAACATAAAACAAATGGATTTAAGTGCTTTGTACATATGACAGTTTCATGAGAATTTAAGAATGAAGGAGTTACTCTTTTGTAATGTTTTCTTCAAAGCACTATTCTCTAAAAAGCTTATATAGTTAATTACATTTCATTCACAGATGCTTCCATGCTACTCTCAGCTGCACATGAATTCCACACATTTCTTTAAAGTTCCCCAGAATTATTTTACTGTGCCTTTCTAGAAAGTAATTTTGTAACAGAGTAATGGTGATTAAAGAACTAATCATAAAATTCAAATATTTAATAAACCAGGTGTGAGATTCAAAAAAATGTTGTGGTTAAGTACAAGGCATTTAATGTCTTTCAGCTTCTCCAATTAGGGGTCGCCACAGTGGATCACTGGTCCGCAGATTGAATGGAAGTGGAGTTTGTATGGTGTCAACTTGCCAGCCCTGTGTCGAGTCTTCACAGAAGGCACACGCACACACACACTCGCACCTACCTGAATGTCTTTAAAACTCACTTGAGTGCAGGGAAGACATGCAGACTCCGCACAGAAGGTGCTCCAGTTAAGAATTGAACCAGAGAACCTCTTGCAGTGTGGCGACAACACTAACTACTGCACCGCTGTGGCCAACAAGTACAAGGCATTTAATGTAGAAGTGTATAAAGGAAATGTAATTCATCAAAACCAATACTTACAGTCACTATCAAAGGCTAATGATGTGGGTTATAGATCTTGTTTAGTTTAAAAATTGGTTATCAAGTTTTTAACTTGCAGCAAACAATGTCTGAATAAACAAAGAATAGCTATTGTTTAATTATACCAGAATAAAGAATACCATAAGCTGATACACCAACATTTTTTGTAGTGACTGAATTATGTTAATGCCACTTGATACAGCCATAGACAGGACTCAATATGCATCCAAACCAGCACAGAAGTAAACAGGCTCTGGGTCACTATCAGTGTGTTACACATTCCATCTTTAAATTTAGCACTCTAACCTTTCATCTAGTTCATCATGCCCCTCCCACTTTATTTTTAATGTCAGCATCTCTTCACACTCCTTCAAACCCACTCAAATTATATACCACATTCACAACATTCCATAGTCACCCCAGCCATCCCCATACTTAAATCCTAAGCACTCCATAAATTGTTCTTTGACACAAGATTCCCTCCTGTTCCCACCTTCCATCCCTCAAAAAATCCACTCCAGCCAATATTTCAAATTTCCAAAGTTAATAAAAAAGCCCAGAACATCTCAGGCAACATGTTTTAATAAAAAATCCAAAATGCGTTCATGTCCACACTACAATCACAAGTATAATTCACCACTGTTAAATGCTTTTGTCATAACATTCAACCTTTTCAGAACTGTGAATGAACATACTGAGCACTGAGTAAAAATACCTGAATGAAAACAGCTGATAAAAATGCACCCCTCACCATGGCCAATCACTACTCAGTACAAAATAAACACAACATTAAATCAGGGAAAAGGTAAACTTAAAAATAATAAAACTAAAACTAGAGCATCTAAAAGAATATTAAACAGTTGCTAGAAATGCCTTGTAAACTTGATTTTGGTTTCCCGGTTACCACAAAGTGTGGGCCATGTAGACAGTGTCATTTTATTAATACCAATCCTGATGTGTCCTGGGTTCAGAGGCATGACTCTATGTGTAATGGTGGCAAGTTCAACTGTCGTTCTGAGAATGTGATATATTTGGCTATGTGTAATGTACCCGTAATCCACAAAAACACAAAACAGAAAACATGCATATAAGTGATTTCTTTCCCTGAGAAAGAAATTGCTTACCCTAAACAAAAAACACATCACTAAAAACACAAAAAAGTGGGGGGGCTTCACCCCCACACACCCCAATGAGGGGGGCTGTGTCCCCCACACCACCCCTAACTAAATATACCAACTCCAAGCTCACACTACAGTGGGGAAAACAGCAAAGTAACAGAGGTGGCCAAGCCACTGATATGACCGTTCGCTGTCTTGTGTTTTCTTTATTTAACAGTCGATGAAGAGGCGTTCGATGGAATGCCTCTTCGAGTATATAATAGAAACCCTTTTGAAATGTATCTTACTAGCCATATTGAGCAAATGGAAAGACCCCCAGATGCTCCTAATTAAAAAGGAATCAGGTTGAAAAGGTAAAAGCTACCATTAGAGGCTGGAAGCACTGTCCCTTAATTCTGTGCCCTGTAGACGTCTTACAAGTGATCGGTGCCTAATCTTTCAGGCCATTTAGGATCCTAGATTTCTTGCATCTTAACAAATCAGACAGTCCCACTAACACTTTAACCAGAGATCTAAACTTGCTTCAGCAAATAAACAAAATAGAGTAGAGAGATGTGTTGCTCAATACTTTCCCCTAATCTGGAACAAACTTCCACTCCAAATTAAACAATACAGCACACTTTCTTCCATTCAAGAAGAGTTAGACATCTGTATGAGTATCTAATGATACACCCTTGGTGTGACTGGCCTGTTGCTACTTGAAAAAAATGAGTTAAGGTCTAAGGGGTATACTGGCAAGGCATAAATGGCCAATGGTTCCAGGTGCCTTGTAATATTCTATGATTATATGATTCAAAATATGGGTTACAAAGGACTTCCAGATGTTTTTCAGTGTATTTAAACAAAGAACAAATGTTCATCTTCCATCTTATTTACTACACTTATGCATTTAATTACTCTGATCAAGGCCATTCAGTCCTTCCATTATATAATACTCAATGCTTCTCCATCTCTTCTTGTATATTCTGTTGTATTTTCACATGAGAATGTATTGCCTTCCCTTTTCTTATTTTGTCATATTGTTGGCTACAGACCAAGCCACAGACTGTATTATTAATGGTTCAGATAATAAATCATGTTGCCTAAGCATGGGAAAGCCAGTGAACTTGTGAACATAAATTAGAGGAACCCATGAGACTGATAGTCACACGTGTTCAATGAAAGATGCAGATTTCCTAATGCTCTTTATTTACTTTAACAGCTGTGCCCATTCATTCTGTGAATGCAGTCCTTCCCTAGAATGGAATTCCCATATGACACATACATTTTATTTATCTGAAAAATGAATTTACAAAATCTTACCGCATGTTATCCACATGCATGAACTTCCCTAAAAATATGAAGGTATTTACTAACATTTTAGTTATTACTTGATCGACTTCCTTTCTCTCTGGAGCATGCTGAATAATTTGGAAGTGAGCTAGAAAACAGAAAACAAAATCATACAATAGAACCTGCTGCAATAAAAAGCAGGTGGCTTTAAAGAACTTTTGTAGAGTAATTTTTGTTTCCTTTCTGAAAAATAACCACAACAGAGAATTTTACATAAAAGTGAAAACTTTGTTGAACGTGACACGTGTTTCATATTCTGATTTAACAATGTTTCTCTGCAGGCCAGTTAATCAAATGAAACTCCTCAAACGAATCTGTCTTGGAAACACTAAACAGAGTCCACAACATTCCAAGTCTATGACATGCTTATCTGTGAAGAAAATATGCCTAGTGATCAAAATAACTTTGAATATTCATCTTCAACATAAAACAAATGGATTTAAGTGCTTTGTACATATGACAGTTTCATGAGAATTTAAGAATGAAGGAGTTACTCTTTTGTAATGTTTTCTTCAAAGCACTATTCTCTAAAAAGCTTATATAGTTAATTACATTTCATTCACAGATGCTTCCATGCTACTCTCAGCTGCACATGAATTCCACACATTTCCTTAAAGTTCCCCAGAATTATTTTACTGTGCCTTTCTAGAAAGTAATTTTGTAACAGAGTAATGGGGATTAAAGAACTAATCATAAAATTCAAAAATTTAATAAACCAGGTGTGAGATTCAAAAAAATTTTGTGGTTAAGTACAAGGCATTTAATGTCTTTCAGCTTCTCCAATTAGGGGTCGCCACAGTGGATCACTGGTCCGCAGATTGATTGGAAGTGGAGTTTGTATGGTGTCAACTTGCCAACCCTGTGTCAAGTCTTCACAGAAGGCACATGCACACACACACTCGCACCTACCTGAATGTCTTTAAAACTCACTTGAGTGCAGGGAAGATATGCAGACTCCGCACAGAAGGTGCCCCAGTTAAGAATTGAACCAGAGAACCTCTTGCAGTGTGGCGACAACACTAACTACTGCACCACTGTGGCCAACAAGTACAAGGCATTTAATGTAGAAGTGTATAAAGGAAATGTAATTCATCAAAACCAATACTTACAGTCACTATCAAAGGCTAATGATGTGGGTTATAGATCTTATTTAGTTTAAAAATTGGTTATCAAGTTTTTAACTTGCAGCAAAAAATGTCTGAATAAACAAAGAATAGCTACTGTTTAATTATACCAGAATAAAGAATACCATAAGCTGATACACCAACATTTTTTGTAGTGATTGAATTATGTTAATGCCACTTGATACAGCCATAGACAGGACTCAATATGCATCCAAACCAGCACAGAAGTAAACAGGCTCTGGGTCACTATCAGTGTGTTACACATTCCATCTTTAAATTTAGCACTCTAACCTTTCATCTAGTTCATCATGCCCCTCCCACTTTATTTCTAATGCCAGCATCTCTTCACACTCCTTCAAACCCACTCAAATTATATACCACATTCACAACATTCCATAGTCACCCCAGCCATCCCCATACTTAAATCCTAAGCACTCCATAAATTGTTCTTTGACACAAGATTCCCTCCTGTTCCCACCTTCCATCCCTCAAAAAATCCACTCCAGCCAATATTTCAAATTTCCAAAGTTAATAAAAAAGCCCAGAACATCTCAGGCAACATGTTTTAATAAAAAATCCAAAATGCGTTCATGTCCACACTACAATCACAAGTATAATTCACCACTGTTAAATGCTTTTGTCATAACATTCAACCTTTTCAGAACTGTGAATGAACATACTGAGCACTGAGTAAAAATACCTGAATGAAAACAGCTGATAAAAATGCACCCCTCACCATGGCCAATCACTACTCAGTACAAAATAAACACAACATTAAATCAGGGAAAAGGTAAACTTAAAAATAATAAAACTAAAACTAGAGCATCTAAAAGAATATTAAACAGTTGCTAGAAATGCCTTGTAAACTTGATTTTGGTTTCCCGGTTACCACAAAGTGTGGGCCATGTAGACAGTGTCATTTTATTAATACCAATCCTGATGTGTCCTGGGTTCAGAGGCATGACTCTATGTGTAATGGTGGCAAGTTCAACTGTCGTTCTGAGAAAGTGATATATTTGGCTATGTGTAATGTTTGCATGGCCTTTTATGTCAGTAAGACTCAGAATGGATTAAATAAAAGAATTTACCAACACGATTATAGCACTTAATATGAGGACAATAAAAGTGCTTTGGCCAGGCACCTCATCAGTTGTCCAGGGTTTACTAAATTTAAGTTCTTAGTCCTCGAACAAATTCAAGGGGGGTGTATTCTGGAGAGTGGAGCAATAAATTATTGGATTGTGATATCATTTGGCAGCTTAGGTTAGATGCCGCAAATGGTGCAGGTTTGAACAATAATATTTCCATTGTTAGTGAGTTGAAGTTAAGAGCAGCATTTATATAATTTATTTTTAAATTCTTTATTTTTAGTTTTATTATTTTCAAACCCATTGAGTACACTAGACAGAGTCATAAATACTGCCTCTGGCAATTTCACTTCTAGCTTCTTACATAAAGTTACTAATCTCCTCAGTTCATCAACTGTCTTATCCCACAATTTGGACCCTCCAACTCATGCTCTTTCTGTGTTGGCTGTATAAAAAAGGTATCAGAACGAAACTCTAAATTGCTTACCAGATAATGGCTGCCTTGACCCTAATGGACATCCGCCTTACTTCCTCAGTTTGAACCATGAAAATCTTATCCAGCCGTTACTCTACATATGCAGTTTTTACCTCTGTAACAAGGAAGGACAACCTGTGTCAAAGCAGACCATTTCCAAATGGTTATCTAAGGCTATTACCATTTGTTATTCTCACCATAACAAATGTATTCCAGGCAGAGTCAAGGTCCCACTCTACCAGAGCCTTGGCTTCATCTTTGGCTTTGGGACAGGGTTGGATTCTAGAAGTATTCTAGAAGCTGCAGTTTGGTGCTCTGTACACACCTTTCTAAAGCAATATAAACTTAATTTCTTCCCCAGGTCCAGATCAAGCTTTGCTAGGACCATTCTACAGAGCTTCCTTGACTCTTCTCCTTCCACCTCCCAGATGGACTTAGCTATATTAATCTACACTTATAGCTAAAACTACTGCAGCAGTCATCAGTATGGCTAATATTATTATGCATTATCAGTATGATAACCAGGCTCTGCTGAAGTGCACCATCTCTTGGATGTTTTAATAACAGATCTCACAGCAGGGTAAAATACAGTTAAACAGTAACAAAATACAGTAAAGAAATCCAGTAAAATGCAGTTAAATGGTAATGAATTGCAGTAAATTACAATGAAATACAGTTAAACAGTAATGAAATGCAGTTAAATAGTAATTGCTTTAAAACAGTGTAAATGTGATAAATTAGCTATAAGGCACAGATAAAAAAATGACAGGCAAGTGCAAATGCAATAAAATAAATGAAAATGCACTTAGATTGATCTTGGAGCCACAAGAATTTTTTTAAAATGCAAACTAAAGGTCATGCTGCTAAACGCTAGGAGTCTAAACATGAAACTGCACTCATTGCAAGCATTCTTAACCCTTGAAGATGCTGGCAATTGTGCAGTCACAGAAACCTAGTTCAAAGTTGTGGAGAGCACCCCAGACATACCTGGTTATTCATCCTATCATACATTCAGACCCCAAACCATGGGCAGCAAAACAAAAGGAGGTGGAGTTGCAATATATATTAAAGACATACCCACTTCTAGACTGGTCAAACAGTATGACACACAGAAGACATTCCAGGTGCAGTTAACCATTGACAAGACCCCTATTCAAATCATAGCTAGTACAGGCCCCCAACCTTGACTCAAGATGCCCACTCCACCTATCTGGAAATCTTAAAATCTATCAAGATTCCACTGCTTACCCTGATCATGGGTTGCTTTAACTATCCAACCATAGACTGGAAGAACTAGTCATGTCAAAACACAAATGTCCAGAGATTCCTTGATTTTGTCAATGCAAATGTCTTGGACCTGATGGTCAATACACCCACAAGAGGTGATAATATCTTGGACTTGTTATTAACCAGCATGAGTAACCACTGCAGCATCACTACAGTGTCATCTTCCCTGGTAAGCTCTGACCACAAAGCAGTCACTTTCAAAGTCACCATCGCCCCGACCCCCACACCCTCCAGCTAGGTTCGAACAACAAAACTTCTCCAAAGCTGAATACAACCTCCTGAAGGAAAGTATAAACAGCTTCACAGCCCCCTCCATAAGAAATGGCATAAATGTCCCAACCTACACCAAAGTACTATACTTGCATTAATATAGCTGCATGGAATCAGGAGTACCTAACAGGAGAAAATCATCCTCCTCAAGGAAGAGTAAACCTGTCTGGTAGACATCTGCAATAATAAACTCTATAATAAAAGGAAACATTTGCTGTCCAGGACCAAGAAGGAGCTGGTGCCTAATTGGAAGCAATATCTCCTTAGCCTGACAAGAAAATAAGCCCACTAGTGAAATCCTGCAAAGCAAACTTCAAGTCCAACCTGGCCAAGGCCTTCTTCACACATGTCAACAATGTCAAAGGAAGCACTCAGATCTTGTCAAAACTGGTGGTCAAGGATATCACATACACTAACACCACAGATATAGCCAACCTGCTGGCAGATAGATTCAGCAAAAACGTCACCCCTTGTCCCCCAAATCAGTAAATCAGGACATCCCCAGAACTTGCCCCTCCCCTTATCTCTAGAGAGCAAGTCATCACTGCCTTCTCAAAGGCAAAAAAATACAGCCTCCGTGGGACCCAATAACATCTCAGGCTGCATCAAACATGAACTCAGGCAGGAACTTGCAGCACCATTAGGCACCCTATTCAACCAAAGTTTGAGTACTGGCTTTGTCCCAGCCAAGTGGAAGACAGCCATTGTCATCCCTTAGTACAAAGGCTGAGCATCCATCAAATCAGGAAATTATAGACCCATCAGCCTAACCATCCTGATCTGCAAGGCCATGGAATGGATTATCATGGACCTCATTAACAAGGACATTGGCAACCTCCAAACACTGGATCCCACACAGTTTGGTTTTGTCAAGGGGAGGTCATGCCTGTTAAACTTGGTCAACTTCTTTGAGATAGTCACCAAAGCCATGGACGAGGGGAAGATGGTGCACACCACCTACCTTGATTTGGCCAAAGCCTTCGATACTATTCCCCACTCAGGTAAAATAGATAAGCTCTCTCAACTAGGCATCAATCCATATGCTACCAGATAGATAGCAAACTGGCTCACTGATAGAACCCACCTAGTCAAAATAGGGGAAGCCACCTTAAGCAGTAGACTTGTAATGAGCTGCATACCCCATGGATTGGTCTTGGGGCCTCTATTGTTTGGGATATACTTTTCTGAGGTACAGGCCAAAACCAGTAGGCTATGGCTGGCCAAGTTTGCAGATGACTGCAAGCTGGGCACTGTCATCAATTCCCCTAGTGATATGGACATCTTCCAGGAGGGTCTCAAACAAAAAATGACTGGTGCCAGAAACATGGCTTCAAACTGAATGCCAAAAAATGCATCATCATCCCGTTTGGGGAGAGTGACGTCCACACAAATTATCACATTGATAACAAGGTCCTAAACACACAATCAGTTGTGAGTGACTTGGGCACCCAGATTGATAGCAACCTGACTTTTGACCACCATATTGCCTCCATTGTACATAAGGCTTTCTACATGGCCCACCTCATTAGGAAGGGTATCTCATCCAGGAACAAGGAAGTCATAGCACCCCTGTATTCTTCCCTTATAAGACCCATTATTGAGTCCAATGCCCCATTTAGCATGTACCTCACAAAGTACATGCAGCAGCTGGAGAGACCACAGAGGTTCCTCACCATGAGAATCAAGGGCCTCAAACATCTAACCTACATAGACAGGCCAAAAGCCCTGTCCCTCTACTCTGTCTCATGCAGACTCCTCAGCGGTGACATCTGTCTGGCATACAAAACAATCTCAGACACCACCTTGATGGGACTGCTGCATATCCACAAGTCAAGCTCCACTTGAGTAACCTGCACTCGCTACCTCAACCTGGTCTGTGACATCAATAGGACTTGTTGGTGGGACAGATTTGTGTCCCAGAGACTCACCCTTCTGTGGAATAGACTCCCTCTCCACATCAAGCAGAGTACCTCATTATCCCTTTTTAACTGTAACCTGCATAACTGGCTGGGGAACAGAAAATACACCCCTGGGATTCCACCTGTGCCCTTGTTGGACAGGGGTATCGGGTGCTGACTTGTCAGAACAATGGCTAAATTATTGGCTAGGCTTGTAAGGGCCTCAAGACCAATATACTAAAAACTTCCTATGATCCTATGAACATAATGTTCCCTTTGACATGCATCTGTCTAGACAAAATGCCCACAAAAATACCTTACTAAAAGGATACAAGGCCTAAACATGTCCTTCATGAAATGACCCAAAGCCCTGTCACTATAATCTGTATCTTACAAACTGCTAAAAGGTGACCTGTGTTTGGCTTAAAAGGCATCCTCTGACCCATTACTGATGGATTTACTGCACATCAGCAAGTCAAATGCCATCAGAAATACTCAGTCTAGGGATCTAAACCTCTGCTGCAACAAAGGAGGAGGTTGGCATAATGGTTAAGACTTTTACCTTAAAAACACAAGGTGCAGGGTTTGATTCTCACATTGAGTAATTGGCTAGGCTTAAAATGGCCCACAAGGGCATTTAAACTAGTATGAACCTATAAATCAACAGAATGGTTTGGAGGGGGAGATATATCTCTCCGAGAATGCTGCTGCTGTGGAACAGAATCCTCATCCACATAAAACAAAGGTCATCCCTGTGCATATTCAAGTGCAACTTAGATCTATGGATGGAAAACAGAAAATTTATCCCAGGACTGCCCCTTGTACTACTAATGGACAGATCCAGCTCCTAAATGCTTTATCCCATGCATGGTCCCCCCTCAAATTATCCATGATATGATCTCAGTTATTATTATTATGGGAAATAATATAATTATCGGGTCTACTTTAGAATGATGAATGTTTGAAATATCAAGCGCTCACATGAGCGAATATTTCAAACCTCAATATTGCTATTTTTTTCTTGCACTACAGTGTGGAGCAGAATATTTGCCCTTTCTTCACTGTAGTGCAATCACGGAGTTGGAATATATATTTAGCAGGAGGTGTGGGGGCACATCCTCCCATAATAGCAATTTTGAGTTTTGGAATATTCGCTCATATGAACATTCAAGACATTGATCTTTCATTTTTCTGACATAGACCCTAATTATCAACCATGGGATGGATAAGGCTAGTCTTATATCAAATAGGATAGGTTATTTCGAGCACAAATAAAGGGAAACTGGCTAGGCTTAAAATAGCCCACAAGGGCAGCTAGCTTAATACTTACATATGAACCTATGAACATCGTACAGTTGTATAAGCTAAACTTACCATAGCAGAAGATGTTCAGTTGAGCAGTCAACACTCCCTCCCTCCATTCCTCTTGTTTTTTTTGTTTTTTTGTGACAGGGTGTGGACATTCATTTATTGGTTCATAACATCATCCTTTCAGGGCTCAGCCTCCCTCTCTGCTGACAGGAAAGCTCTAAAGGGCTTCACTTCCAAACTTGCATTTTAGTAAGCTCAGCTCGAGCTGCTTCATAGCTTGGGTGGGTAGAAGGTGTTCTTAAGCTTTGGAAGCTGGCCAGCTGTTATATTCCCATATAGCTAAGGCTACTGTAGCAGGGATCATTCAAACATCTATTGTAAGTTCAACTTAGACAACTGTACTTTCTTTCTACTTGGTCCTCTAAAAGAGTACAGAAACTGCCTTGTACCATGTCTTACTAACTGTTCTCAGAAACTAAAGATCCACTACTAAATGAGAACTTTTGAACTATTGACTGGTCCAGTATTTACAACTTGACAGATTTAAATACAGCCTTTGCCCACTTTTTGGAAGTTTTGAGCCAAATTCAAGACTACACCATCCCAATTTCAAAAAAAAAGAGTTGGGGGTGGGGCAGAAATGTCCTAGGCTTTCACAGCAAATAAAGCAACAAAATCCAGTGATTCAGCCATGAATGAATAGAAACAGCAATAATCAAATAACCAGCTAAATGATTTATACAACCACCTCAAGAAGAGGGACAGAACTGCTGCCAGTTCAGTAAAGGTCTTGTTTGTAGAGACAGACAGACTGTATTAACATTCAGCTCAAAATACTTCTGGAAAGAGCTAAAGTATTTAACAGGCAGCATCAATGACTCTACACAATCACAGATAACAGGAAACATTAACTTTGTTAAAGACTACAGAATTTTTCTAATAGCCACTGTTAATGATTGCCAAAGACCATCTATGTACATAACCCCCTCTCCAAGAGATGACAATACAATGCAAATTCCAAATTCAGTCCTCCCATTTATACAGTTTAGCAGTTTACAGCCCATCATTTTCCTTTAGGCAATTCACTGCTAAATTAAAAAAGGAATTCTCAATATAAATGAAAAAGCCAGCTCTAAGCATTTTCAGAACTACATCCCAGTTTCATGAAAATGTTGACTCTTTTCATAGCAGCATCTCTCACTCATATTCAATGTCTCGATAACCATTTCTGTTTTCTCCACAGCTTTTAAGCACTTACACATCACCCCACTACAAAAAAGCAAACCCAAAGTAATATAAATAAAACAGAAATATAGCAAACCTCTGTGCTATAACAGAACCAAACCTCCCAACTGTCCCTGATCTTGAGGGACGTCCCTGATGTAGACTCCGATTGCAGGTCTGTCCTTCTTAATCCCTCTTAAAACTGGTGACTGCTGAAGAAAAGGTGGTGAATTGCCCTTAATAAATAATGATAGTAATTCAGAGTTATAGACATTTTACATCAGAAAATCTATATTAATCCACACTCTTATTCTGCAAATGTTTCAGGTTAGTAGTACAAATATTTAAAAAATATCCCTGATTGTCCCTGATTATTTGAGGATTTGTCCCTGATTCTGTTGAGATTTGTCTCTGATCTTTTGAGAGCTATGAACAGAACTCTTGGAAAATACTTATATGCAAACAGCTCTGGGATCACATAAACAAATATGGACTTCTTCTGATAAGCAACACAGTTTCAGGAAATGTTCATTACCATAACAGGATTATACACAGCCACTGATACCATTTATAGCAATATGAAAGATTCAAAACTGACAGCAGGTCTGTTCATTGATGTAACATTCTGGTGAAATGGAACAACTCGACCCCACATGCCCTCTGCCTCATGCAGGCATCAGTGTTGATTCTTATCAGATAAGGAGACAAACGGGAAGATATTGATACTATTAACAGTCAGTGCCACAATACCTTACAGTTCTGTTCACCATGTAGATCATACATAATCATATCAATATAACCACTCAGATGCCAGCTGATCCTTATTCCTTCAACAGGTTATCACATTTGCAACCAACCTTTCTTCGTGTGGGTTAGAATATAGACACAGGTGACATTAAGGATGTGTGGCACACTCTCATTTAGTTGTCTGCAGAAATCTATCATACTTTCTTCATGCCTAGACATGGCATTACATACCTACAATGTCCACAGATATCTGACCTATCAGAAACTCTGTGTAATACACACATTGCAGCCTACAGTGGGAGTCATAGAATAGTCAGAGGGCCATCAGCAGTCAACACATCCATGCCGTTTTTTACATCCAAAGCAGCCATAATGTTCATCTCTGTTTCAAGGACACATTTTTGATATATTGATGTAAGGCTTGAGTAATGTGTGGCTACTGATCCACCCTATGGCACAGAGATAAGGGATCCATCTGCATCACTGGTGGTCTGGCTTCAGGAGCAGACATGGGCCAATAGCCTAGTTGGGAAGGAGGGTGAATTAGAAGAAGTGACTGACAACCAGGTCTTATTTCTCAAGGAGAACTTAAAGGGGGTAGCAGTGACTTCATGACATCATTATATTCGTTTTCTTCCTGTTACGGATTCTGAACATCTGCCAACTGTATGACGGCTCCAGCTCCACTATCATGATGTCTCATCTGACCCTTCACTCTACACGCTACAGCTAATCTTCAAAGAGGTAAAATTCCCAAGGAGTCAAGGTCCAGCTGGCAAAGGGTTACAGCTGGGGGTTGCAGGTTAGAGCAACTGGAGGATCTAAGAAAGAGTGAGCACGGAATTCACAGAAAGTAAAAACTACTGCTGTTGGCATATTTTAAGTGTGCCCAGTAAATGAGGGTTTGGGGAGCTAGAATTGTCCAGCTAGTGACAGTGCAGCATTAATGAAACAAGAACTGGGATGGTGGCAATGAAAAGGTATTACCATTCCTGAGAATTAGTATGTATGCATGTGTTTGCATGAGGGTAACTCATGAAGACATAAGATCCATTTACTGGTGGCAAAAGTAACACTGAAAGGCCTTTCAACATCCAGCTTTAAAGGGTGAATTATATCTGGGGGATAGGAACTGTTAATAGGATCATAGGAATAACAAGGCAATTAAGTCATGAGGTGATTTAAATCTAGTCTTCACTCACCATCATGGTGTACTGTACCTCCTGCTTCCAAAACAGAGAAGCAGATCAAGCCTAGGACAAATGTGCAGGTACACTTCAATCATTGAGATTTTTTTTGAAAGATGCTATGACATCAGTCTGTTTAATATGTATGGAGAGATTATTCCAGAGAAGCAGTAAGCGGTAGAAAATTGATCTTTAGCAACATCATGTTTTGTTTATATGTTCGTAGATGTTTAAATCTTTAAATCTAGTGTTTACACAGCCTTAGGTGGCATTGTACTAAAAACTGGTCTAATTAAAGCTGAGTACAGAGAGAGATAATGACATCCTTTGACCTGAAGGAGATGCCTTTAGTTATAATTTGTGCTAAATATAAGGATTTTATGAATGCTTATGATATGTTAAGGTAAATAAATATGGAGCTGCCAACCAAAGTGCCAAAACCTCTGAGTGCTGTACTAGCATGGAGTGGGGGTGGCTGTATTAAAAAGGGTGTTAATATTTTTTCCAAAAGCAAACCTGATGTATTTTTCTTTGTAATTAGTTGTATCCTTTTTAAGTATACCCTTGGTCAGTGAGGTTTATTTTTTGTAGCAAAGCTGCCATATCAAGGAGCTATTTGACATTTGTGCTCAGCTTACAATCACCAACAAATTCAATTAGCCATATCTCAGGGTTAGATGCTTGCAGGTTAGTAAAGTATGTCCTAAATAGGAGGGGTCCCAGTTCTGATACCAGAGATGCATTACTAATTGCTTTTTTTGCTTTCTGAGATAATGCTTGCTATAATGCATTTAGCCAGTGAACAAATGGCTGAAGGCAGCAATGATCACTTCCCTTCACTCTTGAGTAAAAATGTGGACAGTTATAAAGAGATATCAGCCAGATATACGAAAGATCAGGATCATCCCAGATACAGTGCATTGTATGCCACATGTAACAAAAATTTAACTTAGCGGATCTACTTTGAAGGTCAGTATACATAACTCCAATGCTATAAGAGTGATGGAATATTAACTAAAGCTCTGTGATCTTTCCTAAGTTACTTCCTATCTCCTCTGCTCCAGATGGTCAGACTACTATCTTTTTAAATAATCAGATCAGTAACAGAAGTCTTTAAATTACCCCAGCTACTTATGTTATTGAGGAATGTAAGCTAGCTACTGAATTATCTTAACAACTTTGTAGGTTAAAACATACACACAGTAAGAGACTCAACTTCTCACATGTGAGCATAATAATTAGCAACATGGCACCACTGAACATCACTTATTGAAACCATTTCTGTACTTATAACTGTACATCAGTTAAGATACACAAAATGGCAATCTTCAAGCAGGAAGCTAAAAAATGTGATAGTTTCCACAGGGACCACATGAAAATAAAATATCACATTAGCATCATCATACAAAGATGCATATGTCCATAGACATTCACTGTAAGAGGAATTTGTTGACTATCTGCATTTATCTCTGCAGTAATGTCAGAGTACAGTTACTTCATGGGTACTATACTACACTATCTGAAAGTAATGCAATTCAGACATCTGTGCAAGTGCATCTCAATGCTGATAGAGAACTGTGATATTAAAATTCAGCATCAAACATCTGCTTACAATTTATGTTCATGGTTTCATCAGTAAGTAATAGTCAATCAGTCTGCAAAAAAATTCAAGCCTAGCAAATAACTCTTATTCAGTATTTCTTCCAGTCTCAAGGACAGCAACACAAGACAGATGAGGACAGAATTTGAGGTCGCCATACAATTATCTATGTTTACTACAACGATGCTACTGTACTTCACATAGTGGAAGTTTATTCCTGAAGTGAGGGGTAAATTGGGCTACAAATCTATCATGCCAATGCATCCTGTTTATCTTTTGATGAAGATTTAGTTGTTCATCATTCCCATTGCTGGATTAGCTTTTAAGCTATATAGGTTGTGTCTTGCATGAGAGTCAGCAAATGGACAGCTTCTAAAAGCTTTTGCTCCTTCCCCACCTTCATGCTGACTGCTGATTGGCAGCCATATGGAGGGAAAGCAGCAGTCAGAGTAAAGAATCTTCAGAGTACTTTCTTGCCTCCTCATGAAAAAGCAACTCAAATGCTTTACAGGAACGTCAGCAAGCCTTCAGCTTCAATGCTGGCTGGTAAGTACCCAGTGGGAAGACCTTCCATACAGAACATTGCCCTCAAAAATGCTATTTATCTTACTTGGACATTTTAGTGGTATAGCATTTTTAAGAAACATAGTACCATTCTAATTGAGGAAGTGGAAGTTTTGAAACATGAAGAGAATAAATCTAAGATGACTTCTATGCTTAACCTAGCAGAAGCATGTCACCATCAAGCAGGAATGGAAATTAAACCAGAAGTAGATAAAAATCAGACAGCAACTGAATGTGCCAAAAAAACAAAAGAAAGAATATAAGGTAAAGGACCAGATGAGAAGGCAAGAAATGTGGAAAAATCATAAATATAGTGACAAGTATAGAAAACTTCTGCAAGAACCTCATTTTGATCAGGAACAAATGCAGGAATGGTTAAGGAGAGGTGAATTTAAACCAAGAGATGAAAGGTTAATATTGGCTGCCCAAGACAGTGGTCTACATACATGCTGGTTTACAAAGTCCATTGAACATGTGGGAGAAACAGATAAATGTAGGTTTTGTAAAATCGAACTTGAAATAGTCGCACACCTCATTGCTGGTTGTGACATACTAATGGCAGAGGGCCTGTACACTAAAAGGCACAATAGTGTATTGAGACTGTTGCACTGGGGATTGTGCAAACATTATGGTTTTGAAGTGGCTGAGAAGCACTGGAAACATGAGTCAGAAGGCATCATAGAAAATGATCAAGTCTACATCACATGGGATCATCCATTACCAACAGTTCAAAAGCCAGATGCTAGAAAACCGGATATAGTAGTCCAAGAAAAGAACATAAGAGCAGTATTGATCATTGAGATCTCCACACCCAGTGATTACAGTGTCCTGCATACAGAGAGACAGAAGGTTATAAAATATCAGGATCTGTAAGCAGAAACGAGAGCAATGTGAATGAAGGATACCCAGATAGTTACAATTGTAGTAGGAGCAACGGTTCTTATAAAACATAGTCTAAAATCTTATGTCGATATGCTACCAATACATGTAACTCCATACGAACTGCAGAAGGAGTCATTACTGGGCACATTGTGGGTGCTGCAAAGAGCATTTTTGGCTGACATCACAGAGTGAAACAATACTAATTTTATTAACTTTAATCGTACTTTGACTTAGGAATGGGGTCCATTCCCGTCATGGTATTAGAAACCCAAATGATTTGGAGAAATTAAAAAGAAAGTACCTCTATTAATTCTAGTACTTCTGGAAAAACTTCATGTTGATCAAGACTGAACACAGGAATGGTTAAGGAGAGGTGAATTCAAACCAAGAGATGAAAGGTTAATATTGGCGGCTCAAGATAGTGGGCTACATACACGCTGGTTTACAAAGTCCATTGAACATGTGGGAGAAACAGACAAATGTAGGTTTTGTAAAACTGAACTGGAAATAGTCGCACACCTCATTGCTGGTTGTGACATACTAATGGCAGAAGGACTGTATACTGAAAGGCACAATAATGTGATGAGACTGTTGCACTGGAGATTGTGCAAACATTATGGTTTTGAAGTGGCCAAAAAGCACTGGAAACATGAGCCACAAAGCATCATAGAAAATGATGAAGTCTACATCACATGTGATCATTCACTACCAACAATTCAAAAGATAGATGCTAGAAAACCAGATATAGTGGTCTAGGAAAAGAAGACAAAAGTAGCATTGATCATTGAAACTGCCACACCCAGTGACTACAGTGTCCCACACACAGGGAGACACAAAGTTATAAAATATCAGGATCTGCAAGCAGAAACAAGACCAATGTGGAAGAAAGATACCCAGTTCCAATAATAGTAGGAGCAATGGGTCTTATAAAAAAAGAGTCTAAAATCTTATTTAGATACACTACCAAAGCATCTAACTCCATACGAATTGCAGAAGGAGTCATTACTGGGCACATTGCAGGTGCTGCGAAGAGCACTTTTGGCTGACATTAAAGAGTAAAAAGAGTGAAACAATACTAATTTCATGTACTTTAATAATACTTTGACTTAGGAATGGGGTCCTTTCCCATCATGGTATTAGAAACCCAAGGTATTTGGAGAAATTAAAAAGGAAGTTTTCTGCCAGGGACCACTTTTTTTAACTTCAGATATTTTGGGGGCTATTTTAGAGAAGAAATGTATGGCTTGTTTAAACATTGTGCATTCTATGTTAAAGTTTAGTGTCTGGAAGTGTTTTATATGGACAGGAACTACTATAAGGTATGATAGTATAACAGTAATTTGCCTATAATTTTTCTGTCAGACTGAATTTTATAAGAGATTTCTGTCAGGAATTTAGCATCCAGATGCATTACTATGTTTAGGGGACTATGTATCTCACTTCAAGTATGAATGTGATGCTTGTGAACACCTTCCAGCAAAGCTTACTGCATCTGAAGCATCCTCCTCCATCACAGCATGTATACTTACCCTCCTCCTGCTGGTCCTCCTCCTACTGTTCCAAGAAATAAAAAATAAGTTATCAAAGAGCCCTTGCCAACTCCATGGGCTCAGTTAATGCCTCAGCCAATGGTGGATGACCATTAGTTGCTCTGCAGACCACTCAGTTACCTCTCTGGCTTCCTCTGCTGTAGTCCATTTAACCATCACAAACCTGTGGGTCAGTCACATCATCTTTAGCTGTTCCAGTATTCGAACTGGGCGTGGGAGAACTATATTTTCTGGGTCAGGGAGAGACACTGTGAGATGATGCTCATTGTAGCCAGGGAAATAGACATCTTGCTAGGGTAGAAGTACTTTCTGCAAGTCAGTTATCAGCATTACCTGTTGTGATGATAGGTGGCACTGCCAGCACAGCTAGCTGGAGTTTTGTAATTAATTACATGTCATTTGTGAATATCAGATTGATTTACACAAGATGCTTGTGTTACAAATGTATTAGAACTGTATGTCATATGTATATCAAACTGATTAGTACAGACAATTGTGTTGAAAAGATATTTGTAAAATGTTTGTGTTTAAAATGTATCCACAATCTGCCCTACTGAAGAGAACAGAAATGTACATGCACTATTGTAACTGTTTAAATGTATATGTTTTAACAGAGGAAACTGGGAGGCAGGAAGTTAACCTCAGGCCAGCAAACTTTAAAATATATCTGAAATTAAATCACTTTATGGGTTAAGCCATTAAGATGCTATCTCACAGGTTTCAATGCAGCCAGAGACACAAAGTTTGTACTAAAAAGCTTTCTGTATTGTCTTTGATCTGGAACAGTGGAGGTATGAAATTGTTTTATGACTTCCAGAAACTGCCACAGATCTGAGCATAATCTCATGTGTGTGTGTATTTTTACAGATAGGTGCTAAATCCTGCCAGCTTCCAGCAATGAGAGTTTGCATGGGAACTAGAAGTCAGATGACCAGAAGTGATGTCATTTTGCAAGCTATCCAAGAAGTAATATTTTAGATATTATTTTGAGACGTCTCTGAGTGAAACTGAGCATTCTGTTTTCTGTCTTGGGCCTGACAACAAGAAGGACCATTCACCACATCATCTACATTGCTCCAAGTAAGTAGGGAATAGTGGCTCTCTTAGATTCAGTCAGGAATATAGTGAAGTGTAGCTTAGATATTGTTTTTCTTTATTTGTCTGAGTTTGTCCTGCAATGATATTTTAAATATTTTTTTTTTATTTTGAACTCTGATGTCACTGTGAATAGATATTTAGTATGTTCTTGTTCTTTTATTATTTATTATTAAATATATTTAAACCTTTCATTGTGGATGATCTTTATAGAATTATTTAAGTTTTGAGAGTATTTGCATATTTATTTGGTGACACTATATGGGCCACTCCTAATAGCCTTGCTCTTGGTCAAACTATCATTTTTTATTAATATTAATTCCACTCAGTAAAATTGGACACCCTTTGTTAAGGGTCTTAAAGTAGCTGGTGAGAGGTTCTGGTGGCAGTGATAACTACCTTATAGTCTGGGCAAGAGAGGCCATACCTAGTAAACATGTGCCAGTTTTTCCCAGGTGTTTACAAATCAAATCTCAAAGAGTGTGTGTGTCAGCTACTTGGGTAGGGTCACAAAACACTGGTTGCATAGAGAGAGTGTTGGAAGACTTGGCTTGGAACCCTGGCTTAGGACTCAACTCTATAGCTGTGCCATTGGGGACTGTTATGTGGATCTGGAGAAAGAGAGGGGAACCAGCCTCCGGACTGACTGTGAACCTTGTGTGTTCTTAAGGGAAATTGTGCTTGATTGTGCTTGATGCAGAGAGCTGCATTTGGAGATATTGTGTGTGACCTATTATCCTCCCAATGAACATTCCCCACAGGTGCCAGTGGTGAGGATTGAGTATCCTTGATTACTGGCCCAGAGGTGAAGGGTTGTTATACCTGTAATGAAAGAAATCCCAATATATTAAACTTTGTCATCTGAAGACATATTAGAAAAAAATTAATCTAATGTCTGTTTTCAGCCAATTCAACCTTTTTCAAAGTTTTGGATGTAGTGCTGTGACTCCTCTTTTACCCATAATTCCTTCTGTTCCTTCTGTGCCCCAAAATACCTCAGATCTTGTTTGCCACTTCTATCAAGTGGATATATGATATGATGATATTCTGATATTAGGTTAGAAGGGGGTGTGTGTTGTTGTATTTTATTGTTGTTGCTTGTCTTTTTTTTTTTTTTTTCCCATTATAGTCTTCTCATCTTTCCTTAAACCTCCTCCCAATTTATTTAAAAAGTCCCTTCCAGGAGATTTTCTCCTATCTTTCTATCTGACTACATGCAGTTGCCTTTGTCATTTCCTTTCTTTAAGTGCTAAAAAAAAAAAAAGTTATAGCTCTTCTACTTAGGAATTTTTGTTGTGCTGTTTTATTTGTTGGACTTTTACTTTTACTTTGTTTGCTTTTTTTATCTATTATATTCTTGGTAGACAAGGTCTAAGTCTTCAAGAAGAGGTCGGCCTGTGGGCACAAAATTCCCCCATAGGTCCAGCATTCCTTATGTTTGTACTGCCTAGGTGAAGCACACCTGGATGCAGACAGTGAGACATGTGCCCCTTTTGGTACTACAGCATTACAAGGATTCAGGGACAACTTGATTCTTAAAGGCCTTCTTCCTGCCCAAGTGGAAACATCAGCATTTTCTGCTACTTCAGAGTCTTCTTTCCCAGCCAAGAATATCGAAAAGCCTAGATCACCAAAGGAGAAAGAGAGGGAGTAAGACTTAGAGAAAAGAAATTAAGGAAATGCACTCCAGCCACACAGCACCTTCAAGTCTGCCTCCAAGGATTCCAAAGCATTCAGCTCCAGAAACCACTTGGATCTGTTCACTAATGTGCCTCCATATTTCTCATTGGAGCCACTGAGTCCTAGATTCCACTTGCGCTTTATACAGGAGAGGCATTCTTCTCAGCCACCTTCAGTGCTTTCTTTCTCAAGGCCCATCCATTCCAGAAGGAGTCTTACTGCAGCCAGTGTCAGCAGGATGACGCAGAGCCTCTTCCAGATGCAGATTCAAGTGAAAGTCCTCCCGGTGCCATCCCGTTCAGACACACTAAGTCCAACACTGTCCGTCCCTCCATTGATGTCTCCTATTCCAGTCCAACCTTCAGATCTGATATTCATCGATCTGAGCCTCCACAGAACACCATCAGAGCCAATATTTCTATCAACTGTTTCCCTTACTCTTTTGGCTATGATGTTGTCAGATCATGACAAGTCTCAGAGCCAAAGCCTTGGAGCTGAGGCTCAAAGGGCAGGATTGACCCCGAAGTTAATGGAGCCAACTCTCCCTCTCAGTGACTCAGAGCTTGATTACCTAGCTCTGCTGGCCTTGGAGCTGTGGCAGATTGGAGAGAAGGGTACTCCTCCTGTCCAATTCACAGATCTAAGGAGTGTTTCTTTTGCTCCTATCACAGCCTTGGTATTTGAGGTGTTTGAAATGTTTTTCCTCAAACACTGAGAAGAAGGGTCTCTGCCATACTTGGCTTCATCCTGGCACCATTTGGATTCTGCATCTGGGCTCCAACATCCTGATCAATGTGGGCAGTCAACCTCTTGTAGTTTTGGAGATATTCACCACACAAGTTCCCTTTCTGATTCCAAATTTTTCCTAGAAGTCCAAATGTGTCAGGGTCCTAGAAAATAGACATGTGAAAAGAGAGTTTTAGATTCCTCCTCAGGATCAGTCACATAAGACATGGACCTAGATGGTTGAGAAGGATTCTGCTGATCCCCTCTGGAACAAGTCACCTTCAGTGATACCCTGGAACTGATGAAACAGTAAGGGGGATGGTCCACCAATATGCCCTCACTTGAGGTGTTTGTATTCCTCAAGCCTTTTAGAGCTGGCTATTTTATCTCTTAGGTGGTGCCACTTGTGATGTCCTCATATATCTGGTGGTTCAGTAGGTGTGGAAAGATCCTGATGTGGTGGAGCCAATCCCCAAGATATCTGACAAGATGTTGGTTACTCCAAAAGATAGAGTGCACTGAAACAATGGTCCACCAGTTGATGCCATGGTTGTGGTGGCAGCCACTAGGAAGCAGCTGTCAGAATAAAAAAATGTTTGTCCATCCCCTTAACAGGAAGTCAAGGATATTGGACAGCTTTGGGAGGCAGATGTATGTGTCAGTGACTTTTGCTCATAGACTGCTGAACTACCTTGCACATATGACACATTTCCAGAGAGACATGATAAAGGAGCTTACCAGCTTCCTCTTGGATAACTTACTTGGCAGACATCCAAAAAAATGGTGGCATCCCAGCTGTGTACTCTATAATCAAAGTCCAATGTATTCATGCATCTGCTCTCTAAGAAGTTGCTGATACTGTCAGAGCAGCTAGCACTGGCACAGCCATCCACTTGCATGCCTGGATGTGATTGTTTCTTTGTGAATGGCTTCAACACATCCTTCCTTAATGTGTCTTTTGACAGTTTGACACTCTTTGGACCCAAGATTAAGTTGACTGTCACCAGGAGTGAACATGATGGTAAAACTCTGTTTGCCATTAGGATCTGCTTCTCCACCCCTCAGAGGGCCTTTGCTAGAAGCCAGAAGGGGAGAAAAAAGATGTGGTTCAGAAAATCTTAGGCTTTTTACCAAGACACTCCTGCAAACAGATCCTCCTGAGGTGAAGGGGGGCACAATTTTAATGGATGTTGCCCTAGAGAGACAGAGGTGAGGTGCAGAATCACAGATTTTGTGATCCTTTCACTGTGACATCTTATCAGCACTCTTGAAGGGTTGCCCAAGTGCCACATTCTAGAATCAGTGTGGCGGTTGCTTATCCCTGCACCCTCAAGCCTGGCAGGCTATCCCACAAGACACATGGGAGCTAAAGATAATCACCAGAGGTTACACTATTCCTTCCAAAGAAAAAGGCAAAGGTTACCAACAAACCACCCAGACAGATGGGACCCACAGCAGCAGAAATAAAAGCACTGTTAGAAAAAGTCATCCAGCAGGTCCCCCAAGATCAGTCAGGATCTGAAGTCTATTCCAGGTTCTTTTTATTTCCAAAGGAAACAAGGGACATCAGGCAAGTCTTGGACCTAAACCACTTTTGTCAGTTTGTGAAACAAAGTTCTAGATGGTCACGGTTCAGTCCATTCTCCCTAGATCTCCAGGATGCCTACTAAGATATCAAGGCATTGTAGCAGTTCAGGAGATTTCTCCATTTTTGCTGGGGACTAATCATTTTTAGTTCAGGTTACTGCCCTTTGCTTTCACTACAGCCCCACAGAAGTTTATGAAATGCATGGCAGTGGTAGTAGCATATCTCAGACTGCTGGGGTTCCAGGTATTCCCCATATCTAAATGATTGGGTTCTCACTGCTCCAACCAGGGATCTTCTATCAATAAAGGGACTTCTTGCTCCATCTTCTCTTCAGCAAAGGGACTTCTTGCTCCATCTTCTCCTGCATTTAGGGATTACAGTCAACCAAGCAAAAGGTCAGCTGACACCCACACAACAGGTAAAGTTCATTGGATGTCATCTGAATATGATCAATGAAATCACCAAACTCCCAATCTCAAAGGTATCATCCCTAGACTATGTAGTTATTCAGGTTCTCTGCCATCCCTCTCCCCCCACAAGACTTATTCTTCATCTGCTAGGACTGATGACTTCATCAGTAATGCTAGTTCCCCTAGCAAGATAATAGATGAGAGTTCTGCAACGAACTTTCAGTTCAATGTTCCCTATTATCACATCCTTTACTTGCTAAAATCCATCTGACACCCATCTGCAGGATGTGTATCAGTTGGTGGTTGACCTTCTAGTGGTTTTTGGGCAGTCAACCATTCTCTCTACCACCCACAATGACTGCAGTAACCATGGATGATTTTCTTCTGGAGTGGGGGAGGGCATTTCAAAGGGAAGATGGTCCAAGGCTTATGGTCAACCAGTGAGGCCAAGTCTTCACATAAATATACTGGAGATGAGAGCAGTCCTTCATGCATGTAAGCATTTCAGGACCCCCTTTCCTAGGGTGTGATCTCCATACAGACAGATAACAGGCAGGTGCTAGTCTGGTATATCAGCAAACAGGGAGGAACCTGATTATCCTACTTTGCTTGGAAGCCATGAGAGTGTGGTAGGAGGCAATATCCTCCTGTTGCTTTCTCATTGGAATGCACATTCCATGGACATCAGTATTCTAGCAGACAAGGTCCATTCTTCTTCTTCACGAGTAGTCCCTCAGTTAGACAGTAGCAAAGCAAATATTCACTGGGGCCAACCTTGCTGCAATCTTTGAACTTTGCATCTAAACAACAAGTGTAGCAGTTTATTTGCCTCAGTCCTTTTCACAATGTCAATCATTGAGGGATGCTGTAGTCCACAGTTAGCCCCCAGGCATAGCTCTCAACCTCTTAGCCCAAGAAATCTGGATGAAGCCTGACCATGCCTCTCAGACTCTTTGACCAGGAAATCTGGACAAAGCCACAAATAAAAGTGGGACAAAGGCCCAAAAATAGGAACAATTTTAAATATTGCCCATATAAACTTAAAAAGTTGATAGAATAACAGTTTTTAACATTAGCATGAATTTTCTGAATGGCATGACATCTGAAACTCAAGTATGCCATTATTTTTAACTTAGGTTTTTAATGATTTGCCACTAATTTGACAGAAAACCATAATTTTATGAAAAAGGGTCAAAAACATGAGGGAAAAATCTGGACATTCTGTGAAAATCTGCACAGTTGAGAGGTATGAGCCTGACATAATGGGGGCACAAAGGTCCAAAATAGTGACAGATTTTAAATATTGTTCTTATAAACTTAAAAAGTAACCAGAATAACAAGATTTGCGTTAAAATGCATTTTCTAAAGGATATGAAGTCTGAAACTCAAATGCATGTCATAATGTAATGTTTTAATTCCTCAGATCATCCCAGTGGTTTGCCAGAAAACCACAAATTTTATGAGGAATAGGCTGAAAATTTGAGGCAAAAATCTGGACAGTTAAAAGGTCTTCCATATGCCTTTCCACCATATCCTTGATATCAATTTTTTGTTCAGAAACCCAGAAGGTGCAAGACCAATGTAATTCTCATTGGTCCCTTTTGGCCCTGGCAAGTTTGGTTCCCCTTCCTCTGGCCTCATCTGGTACATCCTACCAGGATGCTGGGCTCCCTCACAGATCTTCAGTCACCCATAGCCTCACCCAGATCTGTAGGCCTTGAATCTAATTGCATAGTTCCTCCAATTCTAATGACAGGCACCGATGCCAGGATGTCCACTTCAGTGGTTCACATCTAAACTGCTTCACAAAAGCCATATACTAGAAAGGTTTATTTTAACAAATAGAAAATATTTACTATTTGGCCATCTTCCAAGGGAAGAAATGGCTCCATTTTTCAACAATCAAGGTTCAGTTAGCAGCCTTTTCCAGTTTTCACAGTGGGCACAATCAAAAGCCCATCACTTCACTAAAGATTTCAAAAGCTTTTCTAAAGGGAACTTTTCTGTTGCAACCTCCAATTATGGACCCTGGCCCGCCATGGGATATTATGATTAGGGACGTTTTTTGTTGCAGCTTCCAATGAGGGATCCCTCCATAGGATATTACAGCTATGCTACAGGTATTAACTCAGGCTCTTTTCAAACCTGCAGCCACAGTGGATTTAAAATATCTTTTTTGGAAAACTATCTTCCTGGTGGCTGTTATTACTGCAAACAGGATCTCAGAATTAAACGTGTAAACACCCATATAGGATCTTTCATAAGAACAGGGTGTCTTTGAGAACAAATCCCAACTTCCTCCCAAAGGTGGTATCCAAAGTGAACTTTAACCAGACTATCGATCTGCCAGTATTCTTTCCAAAATTCACTAGTAGAGGAGAGCACACTGTACACTTACTGGATCTTCACAGACAACTTAGATTTTACTTGTACATGACTAGAGACATTCAAAAATCTGATGAATTGCTTATTACTTTCTGTAAAGTGAAAGTTGGCCAAAGTGTATCACAAATCATACTGCCATGGTGGCTTTCTGAGTATGTAATGTTTTTATGAAAAGCTGGATCTGTCTTTACTTAAAAAAAAAAACAGTCTCATTCTACAAGGTTAGTAGCTACCTCTAAGGCTTTTCTATGCAAAGTTCCTATTGGCAAATTAATTGTGGCACCAAATTGGTATACTGTCACACTTTTGTGTCTCACTATAAGCTGGATGTACAGCCCAGGTCTCACACATCCTTTGGTTCCACCATTCTCAGGAATATCCTTTCTTGATACCACCCAGGTGTTTTGGTAGCTTGGGAACCTGCCCCAAAGATTGAATTGGACAAAAACAGACAATGTCATATAAGAAAGTTATGTACTTACCACAACACAAGATCCATGGTGCCTTGTTTTCATCCAGTTCAATATTCCTCTCTCTGTCCCCGTTCAAAAATTGTTACCTGGTGCTCCTTTGGAATGGATAGACATCAACAGAGTCTTTGTCTTTAAATGTCTCACCAGAGACCTTGTCATTCAACAGCCTTTGGTTCATTGGTTCATAGATTCATAGATAATTATTAGGCTAGCTACTTTTTGGGGGCCATTTTAAGCCTAGCAAATTTCCAGTTTTCTTTGGTTACTGTTTCTCCCTTATGGCCTATCCTATACCCTAGCTTGTTTATACTGCCTTTTGAATAATGTCTAGCTCTCAGAAGGCAAACCTGATCTGAGATAGTTTTGGGGAACAGAGAGAATTATGGATAGGGGGATATCAAAGCCCTAGATCTCCACTTTGAAAAAGTTCCCAAGGTCAAATCTGATCAGATCCCATAACCTAATGGTTGAACCAGATGAAAACAGGACAACACAGATCTGGCTTGGTTAAGTACATAACTTTAATTTTTCTTACCTTAGCTAAGACGATGTTACAGGCTGTTAATCCCAGTGCTCAGAATACTTTAGCTGTGGAAGAGGTCATCAGAAACATTTCTGAAGAATTAGTGTCAGAAGATTCAACAATAGACAGGAACAGGGCTTCTTCTCCTCCAGATTCACAAGCCCAATTCCCTGATTCAGAGAAAATGTGGTCCTCATAATCTCCTTTTGAGGAATTTTGCTTTCCTCAGAATATATCAAAGATGAATGTGATGTTTTTATAGAAGAAATTGATGTTTCCTCTGAACTGAGGAGATATTATGACATGTTACAAGTAGATGTGCCTTATTCTACTCCCATTCCTCCAATAGTCCCAGCCTTGGAGGATGTATTTAATGCTGCCTGTAACAACTCTAATTCTCAACCTAGTTTAAAAACTAACAAGCATTATTTTTGCACCTTTAGTCTGACACTGCAGCCATGTCAACACATTCACCAGTCCTTCCACTGTGGGAAAGAAAAGGAAGATGTTGAATAGATTTGGTAAGGGAACTTCCTCCCTTTTAAATTCTTAACTATATGACTCATGAGGAAGACTGTGCTTTTTTGTATGGACAATTTGAGAGAATTGTCTACCATGCTTCCTCCTGAAGGTGGTGCCTATTTGAAGTCTATTGTTTCTAACATTTCTCAGGTATCTAAACCTGCCTTAAGAAGTTTACATGATTGTGCAGATATTGTATCTAAGGCCACTGCTGCCTCTACTGCATTGAAAAGGTATGCCTAGGTACATAACCAACATTTTCTTTCTGAAGGAGTAAAGTCTGAAATGTTAAATTCAGCTTTATATAAGAAGGTTTAATTTCACCCAGCTGCTACTTCTCAAATCCTCAATTTGATTTACATGTTTTTTCAGCCCCCCCCCCCCCCACAGACTTCTCAGATCCCCTTTCACATCTAAGAAACAAAAGAAACAGTTCCTGCCTTCTCAAACTAAACAGGGAAACAAAAAGAGACAGCTGGAGGGGAATAACAAGAAATGAGGATCCTTTCCTAAAAAGGGACAGTCTACCACTTCAGAATGACTATATCAGCATTCTTTCCCCCAACCACATCTGTCAAAATCTGTTCCAGAAATTGATTCTGTACATTCCTGTTTAGCAACAGTTTGTTTTAGACTCTTGAGTGTTAGAAGTGGTTCAAGAAGGATGCAGATGGAGTTGCATACAAATACCTCCTTTTGGGGGGTTTCTCCAAACCATTAAATCAGAGGCAAAGGCTTCTGTTCCAGAATGTTTCTGGCACAAAAGAAAGTGTCTTCTTGGAGAAC